>NW_027187347.1:17114415-17277267 GCF_028583685.1 Petaurus breviceps papuanus
AGAGACAGAGACAGAGAAAGAGATTCAGAGAGACAGAGAGAGAGATAGACAGAGAGACAGAGAGAGAGACAGAGACAGAGAGACAGAGACAGAGAGAGACAGAGAGAGACAGAGACAGAGAGAGACAGAGACAGAGAGAGACAGAGAGAGAGAGAGACAGAGACAGAGACAGAGAGACAGAGACAGACAGACAGAGAGACTAAGTGCTTGTTATGTGTTAAGTTCTAGGGTGACAAATTCAATCAAGCAAGACAATCCCTGCCTTCATGAAAACTATATTCTAATGGAGGAAGGTAATTAGGACCTACAAAAGTGGAGAGGTGAGGGGAGTGAGAAGAAGATAGCAAGATAAAGCAAAAGCTTACCTGTCAGTGCCTAGCATGCCAGGGGTATGGTATAGTCCAAGATTCTGGGAGTTGGGGGTTGAGGGGTGTGAGAAGGTAAGGTGGAAATGGGGTTGTTGGCTAGAGTGGAGGCATCATGGTGTAAGGTGCTGCATGATTTGATCAGGCATGTTACAAGGATACAACAAGAGATGTGTAAGTATCAGACTAAACTTTGAGCCACGAAAAATGATTTCAAATTTATAGGCTACAGATATAAGGCGGCTAGTTGGCACAGTGGATACAGTGCCCGGCCTGAAGTCAAGAAGACTCATCTTCCTGAGTTCCAATCTGGCCTATGTGACTATCTATGCTATGTGACTAAGTCAATTAACCATGTTTGCCTCAGTTTCCTTATCTGCAAAATGAGAAGGAAATGGCAAACCAGCCCAGTATCTTTGTCAAGAAAACCCCAAATGGGATCATGAAGAGTTGGACATGACTGAAAAACTGAATGAAAAAGACAGGCATGGGACCATAGATTTAGAAGTGAAGGAACCCTTAGAGATCATCTTCTCTTATGCCTTCATTTTTACAAATGAGGAAACTAAGGCCAAGAGGTGAAGTGACTTGTCCATACAGCTAATACATAGCAAAGTTTGGATGCACTAAAAACCAGATCTTCTCATCCTAAATCCAGTACTTCTGTCTCTTCCATGCCATAATGAGCCATTTGAATAAGTTCTGAATAGTGCACTATAGATACACAACTTCTAAAGGGCAACAAAAGCTTATGAAAAGGTGGGGGGTTTTCATTTGACCAAGGTTTTTGAACTTATTAAAGCTTTAGCTATATAAGAATTCAGGTCATCAGTCTTTATGATTACAGGTTCAACCTCCTGAAGTTTTATGTACCTATCAAAATGGCTGAGGCTGAGATCAGAGCATAATGCCAACAAGTGAAAGCAGGTGCCTGGGTCACGGGGTCTGAACTACCAGCTTTATATCCTAAGTGTGTCTAAATGAGATAGAGATGATAACTGAATTTTCCTTATTTTTCCTTTTTTCATAAAAATATAATCCTCCATTAAAATAACTGAAATTAATAAAGACTAAGCACCTAAAATAATTTAGTACCTTTTACATTAATCCTGAATCATTAAGATTTTGAATCCTTTCCTTCATTGCCTTCCATGGTGGAAAAAAATGCTTAGCTATTTCTTTTTTTCTCACTTTATTAGACGCCAAAAATATTCTTTTGACACATAAAGTTGCTTCCGTTTCTTTCAGCACTATGAAGTATATATACTATGTTGATGTCTCCCTTGTACAATTCAACAGACATTGATAGAAATCCTGCATGTGTAAAGCACAATGCCAGGATCCTATATAAATACAAAAATGAGACAGCCTTTCCTCAAGGACTTTACATTCTTCTGGAAAGACACAGTGAATACACAGATAAGTAACACAAGATTAGTTGATGATGAAGAGAATGCTAACAACTTGGGGGTAGGGAAGTGATCTGAGCCTTACAGAAAGTTAGGGATTATAAACAATGGTGGTGGATAGAGCACGGCCCTAGAATCAGAAGGACCAGAGTTCAAATCCAGTCTCAAATCCTTGACACTAGATATTCAACCCTGGGCAAGTCACATAACCCTGAGTGTCTTAAAAAAAAAAAAAAAAAAGATGGTGGTAAGGAAGAAATGCATTTCAAATAATGAAGGAATGAATTCCAGGACAGGAAATATCCTGTTCAAAGGAATAAAACCACAAGACAAAATGCCAATTTTAGGCTACATCTAGTAAATCAATTTAGCTGAAATGAAAAACAAAGCTCATAAAGGACAGTAATATAAATCTGGAAAGGTGGTGGTATCTTAACTGTGAAAAGCTTAACAAGGCTTCCTGCTGAGTACACTTACCTTCCTCATCAATGAGCTGAGATGATCATCAATCACACAGACAAAGCCAGAAGAAACCCCAATTGTTCTGAGTTACAATTCATTCTGGATCCCAAGTCCCATACTCTTGAGTCCCAGGGCCAGAGTTCCTCTAGAGTTTCTACCTGTGCTTCTGGTGACCATTCTCACTGGAAATGTAAGTCAAGCATCCCATGAAAACTGTGTTGTTTTTCCCTCCTTTACTGAGTCACAGGATCTCAGCAATGGGGAATTTAACTAACTTAAACTGTTCGTGCCCTAGAATTTTTGGATACAGATTGACTCTATGACTGGAGAGGAGGTAGCTCTGGGCCATTTAGTAGGCGGCTATTGTTTTATTATGCATTTTGTTCTTGCTATTCTTATTTATCCTTTGTGCTAATAATTTGCTTACTGATGTTATGCTGAGAAAAAGCCAACTGTATGCATCATTCAGGAATGTATGCCTGTTTATATGGAGAAGCAACTCCACTACACTAGAGTTGTGAAATATAGGCATTCAAAAGGAGGTGGAATTTTGGGACAGTTGGTTTTGATTGGGTCGATTCACAAATCCTCATACCTCTTGGCAACAAGCCAACACTGTCCTTTGGAGATGGGCAGAGCTAAGGAATAGAGTCTTGGAAGGAGGGAGTGCAAAGCACTTATTCAGCATTTCTGCCCTGTGAGCATGGCATTCCCTAGTGAATGCTTGTTGGCACCACCTAGTGGTTACAGATAAATGTAGTCAATTTTAAAGGAAAGCTTGTTGCTGAGGGATGCAGCCATCTGTGAGGAAGGAGTAAGAAGTCCAATGACTTCTCCTGTTGGGTTGGGGAGAAATGGATCATGTAGTACTAGAAAAGGTAGCCCAAGATGCAATATTTTGTAAGGTACCCCATCCCATCCCCAAAGCAGAGACTATATAAATCACAGGGATTTGTGTATCTCTCATAAACAATTTCCTAACAAGTTACTAACTTCTCTTCTAACCTCCAAATTTGCAGCTCCAACTGCGTATTGGACATCTGTAACCATCCCAAAATCAGATGTTCAATTCAATACGTCCAAAACTGAACTCCTTATTTTTCACTCTAGTCCTCATACTTCCTAACTTCTCTAGTACTGTTGAGACCACCTCTATCTTCCCAGTCATCTAGACTCACAACCTTGGTGTCACCCTCAACTCTGTTATCCCCCACCATACCCAATCTGTTATAATTTCTTCTTATTCTACTTTCACAGCATCTTTCATAAAGAGCGTCTCTAGAGTTTTGGGACTAAGACTCCTGGGACACCTTGTATATGCACCCTCTTTCCTCTGATACTGTCACCACTCTGGGGCTGTAGGGTATATTCAGGGACAACTAGAACCTCTGGTGTGAAGGCTGCCGACCCCTTTTCAGGGATATTTTCCATCTTTGGTATCCACCCGTTCCACCTAACTCTCCTGTGGCTCCAAGAAGCTGAAGCATGTGCAGTAGCCACACCCCAGTAAACTGTTTTGGCAGACAGGTTAAACTAAGCTGAGGCTAATTGGGCAGTCTTAAACCCATTGGTAAGTTGGGAGGGGTGTCTACTCCAAACATGTGAAAACTTCCCCTGGTGGAAAGGGAAGATGAAAATAATCTGTTCCAATGGCCAGGAAGGCAGCTGAAGCAGATGCTGTGGAGTGCTTATAGCTTGGTTAGACATCAAACACACCAAGGTCATCCACTGCATCTTGCCCCATTGCTAGTTGTCTTGAGTCTGTCCTGCCACTGGACTGTGATGACCCTGGAGAAGTAAGGTTGACGACTTTGTGCAACTCTGACTCACTTAAATCCAAATTATGCATGAATCAAAAGATATCACCCATACCATTTTATCATTATTACCTATCTCAAAGTCCTGTGGTGACAGGCAAGTGACAAAGCAGCAGGTGTGGATACACTGGGAGCTGTAGTCACAATTCTGCACACAAATGACCCAGGCCATAGGGTCGTCTTCTCACTGGAAGCAGCAGTGGGATTCGGCAGTCTCCTGAGTGTCTGAGCAGCTTTTTAAGGATCACACTGCTTACCTCCTGGTGTGAAGAAGGGGCTAGAAAAGGTGCCCTAAAAATTGTCTGCTTATCCAACCCTGGCCTGATTACTGTGGCAGATGATGGGGAACCCCACTCTGTGGTCAAAACACCAAGAAATTGTACAAAACATCTGCTAAGATGATTCCACTCACCATCAGCACATGGAATGTGCACATACTTACAGACAACACAAAATCCAGTAAACCTGAAAGATGAATAGTTCTTGTTGCAAGAGAACTCGACAGGTATCACATCCAAATAGCAGCCCTGAGTGAAATAAGGCTGGCAAATGAAGGCCAGCTTACTGAAGTTGGAGCTGGATACACATTTTCCTGGAATGGCATCAGTGAAGGGGAGCACCGAGAAGCTGGTGTAGGTTTTGCAATCAAAACTAATCCAGGCAACAAGTTTGTGTGCCTACCAAAATAAGTAAACGACTGGCTCATGACAACGCAATTGCCTCTTGCAGGAAAACATCGTGCCACCATCATCAATGCCTATGTTCTCACCATGAAGAACCCTGATGAGGTCAAAGAAAAATTTTATGAAGACCTGGAAACCCTTATTATCAATATACCAAAAGGGAACAAGCTTATAATTCTGGGTGACTTTAATGCTGCAGTATACAAGACTTGGCAGGGAGTCTTAGGGAGGAATGGAGTTGGAAAAAGCAACAGCAGTGGTCACTTACTACTGAAAACTTGTGCATCCCATGACTTTCTTATCACCAATATTTATCTTCTGTTTACGTAAATGCAGTAAAACTTCATGGATGCACCCTCGGAGCAAAATGCCAATGCATTTAATAGACTGTGATGTGAGAGCGACAAAGGCAATGAATGTCACAGAGTGCTGGATTGATCACAGACTTATCCTCTCCAAGCTAAATATTCACATTCAACAAGTGTCAGCCCCAAGGCAAAATGACTACCAGAAGAATTAATGTCAACAGATTAGAGCACTTCTATGAGCAGTAACAGTTTGTTGCTAATTTGGAGGGAAAGTTGAATCAACACATACATATCCATTAAACCAATGACGCTAGCCTCCTTAATGTTCCTTACCTACGACTCTTCAATTCCAGACTCCATACATTTTCACTGGCTATCCCCCATGCCTCAAACTCTCTTCCTCATCATCTCTATCTTCTGGCTTTCCTGACTTCCTCTAAGTCTCAGCTAAAATCCCACCTTCTACAAGAAACTTTTCCTAATTCACTATTAATGCTAGTGACTTCCTTGTGTTGATTATCTCAATTTATCCTGTATATATCTTGTTTGTACCTGGTTGTCTCCTCCATTAGACTGTGATGTCCTCAAGAGCAGGGACTAGTTTGTTTTCATTTCTTTGTAGTCTGAGCCCTTAACACAGTGCCTAGCATGCTTTAGGTGCTTAATTAATGCTTTTGACTAACTGAATGGGGTACTAAGAAGTCAAGTGACTTGCTGCAGGCAAACAAAGTGGGATTTTTTGCTAGACTGAATTCTAGTCAATCAGAGACTTGTATATGCATTGAGTTTTAGCCAATCAGATATGAGTATTGAGTTTTAACCAATCAGACATGTGTCTAGCCAACCAGAGACTGGTATGTCAGTTCTAGTCAATCAGACATGGGTATTGAGTTTTAGCCAATCAGATGCTGACTAGAACTGTATATAAGAAGAGCCGGTGTTGAGAAAGCAGGCATTAAGGGAGCCAGCCTTGAGAGCGTGACACAGTGCTCAGAGAGAGAAACAGCTTGAGTGAACAGAGAGAGGAGACCTCTAAGAGCTGGAAGGAGACCTCTGAGAGATGGAAGGAGACCTCTGAGAGCTGGGAAGAGACCTCTGAGAGTGGGGAGGAGACCTCTGAGAGGAAAGAGGAGACCTCTGAGAGCAGAGAGGAGACCTCTGAGGGTGAGATGAAAGCTCTGAAAGCTGGGAGGAGATGTCTGAGAGCTAGGAGGAGACCTTTGAGAGCTGGGAGACCTCTGAAAGCTGGGAGGAAACCTCTGATGGCAGAGACTTGCTGAGGGAGCCTCTGAACTTTGAAAGTGAATACAGCTGAGGGACAGAGACCTGGCCATGGGAGGGAAGCTTTGTTTTCCCAGAGGCAGAATCTGTGGGAAGGAGCCCCTGAAGCCTGCTGTTGGGTAGGAGCAGGGAGAGCTTGGAGTGGACCAGTCCCCATGAGCTGAGACATGGAGCAAAAGAGAGCTGCCTACCTGTGAATCCAGAAGAGAGTCAGGAAGGGTCAGCCCACAGAGGAAGAGTCATGAGACTTGGAAGTCAACCTTGAGTTACAATGAAAGAGGGCTTTACTTGGACACTTGGTATTGATTAAGGAGATAGTTCTTACAGTGACCTAGGGGCAGATGGTGTGATATTTTCTGCCACCCCTTAAGGATGCGTCATGCTATGGAAGACCCTAGCCTGGGACCCCCTGATTTTGGGGTGTTGTGCTATGGAAGACCCTAGCCTGGGACCCCCTGATTGTGTAAACAAGTATTTTGGGGAATGTTACTGAATGCAATAACATATGCTATGTGCCATATAACATACTGAGTGTTATGAGATATAAATATATATTAAATGTTATGTTTTGCTTAAGGATATTGTTATGAATGTTATGCTTTACTTTACTGAACAATGTTTAGTTCTGAATAGAGAGTTCATTATACTATGTAATTAGACCCTTAAAAATTTTCACAGCAGCAGGCTTCTGATGTGCTGCCATCATTGGTGTTACACTTGCCAGGGTCATAGAGTTAGTAGGTGTCAGTGATTGGACTTGAACCTACGTCTTTCTGACTCTGAGGTCACACAGCCTCTCACTAAGACATTACTAACATTACATTTTAAAATGTTGACCTTATTGATACTATTACTAATAACTTACTTATTAATAGGATAGGAATGGGATCGTCCAGGGATATGTGTGTGTATGTGAGTAGGAGGGGGGTGGATACACACACACACACACGGACATATAAACATATGTATATATGTGTGTATGTACATACATATGTGCATATATATTTCATTGTTACAGAGAACTAGCATTTATATAACACTTAAGAGATTTCAAAGCACTTTCCTCACACCTCTATGTAGTACAAGCATTATTATCTCTATTTTTCAGGTGAGGAAACTGAGCCTCTGAGAGGTTAAGGGACTTGCTTACAGTCTCACAGCTAGTGAGAAGTATCAACTGGACCCAAATGGGCCACTAACCTGTGGGTGACCACAGTTGAAACAGAGCAGACAAGAGATAGGTATGTTAGGATGCAAAAAGAAGTTTAATTAATTTCAGAGTGAGGAAGATGATGCTTCCCAAGAAGGAGGGTTTAATATGCTAGACCAAAGGCAGGTCTTATATTGATAAAAACCACAAGTGGGCTGGACCATGACATAATCATTTTAGGTCTCAAGTTACAGTTCTCATGGTTGGCATTTCTTGGGAAAATACAGGCATTCTTGGGTCCTATTGGAACACTCATTGTCTCAAGTGTCAGGGGTCACGACCAACCCTGTGGGAAACAGAACCAGAGTTCTGTAATGGGAACAGGAGTAGAGTACAAGGAACAGGGATTATGGACATGTGGTCCATAATGACCCCGGGAAATAGGGTAAGATAAATCCTTCAGTGAACACCTGGTTCTGGTCCAAGCAATACATTTTGCCAAAGGATGTGGTCATTCTAGAGCTCAAAGTATTATTGTTATGCCAAGTTCAGGACCCAGCCTGCTTGCTGTGAAAAGGGTATGTAGAAATATTTTGACAGAAGTCAGAATTGTGTGACAGGGAGGGAATTTTAGAATGCTAAAGTTCAGAGAATGGGCAGGAACAGGAATTAAAAACAGGCAACACATTGGGGTCAAACTAGGTGACACAAACTAAAAATAGAACAAGTCTGATTAGGAAAAAATAGTATATACATCCATTAGTCAGTAGCCGAGATAATAATAAAAAGTACGGAACTGGTCTTAGTAAAGACAATTTATCATGTGACAACATCAACCTATGGTTTCCTTTATAAAGAGAACTGGGTGTGCTGGCCATCTCTAGCTCTGGTATGGACAGGTATACCTTATTTAAAAAGAAAAGGGAAACAAACATAGGAGATTTGTAAAATCTGACACAGAGTGAAGTAAGCAGAACCAGGAGAACAATATACAAAATAATGTAAATAATGAAAAAATACCAATAGGGAGTCAAACCTTAATTGTAATGATCAACCTTGGTCCCCACAGAACAGATAATAACATACTTCCCTACTCGTGGCAAAAATGAGAGGAATTACAGAGACAAAACATTGTAAATACCGTCAGATGTAGTCCTTATATTGGTTGTTTTGTTTAACTAGCTTTTCTTCATTAGAAGAGAGGATTTGGGTCTAGGAGGTGTGGGGTGACAGATGAAGAGGTGATCTCTATTCATAAATAACTGATGTAAACATGAAAGATACAAATAAAATTCATTTTTCAAAATAAAATAAAAAGGAATAGAATAGATGAAAAGTGATAACGGAATAACATCATGACATATTCATTTGAGCAAATCCATGAACAGAAGAAGAAACAGAAGCAATGGAAACTATACCATGAACCACCTAAACATAAAGAGGAAATAGATGAAAGTTTGAGAAACATGAAAAATTTGGAATGGACTTATGATAAGGTAGGTATGGTGGACTTCATTAACGCAGATATCTGCTGGCATTATCTTTCTCTGCTATGAGCAAAGCAACTGATAAATTCTTGAGATGCCTTAAAAGTAATTTCATTCTTTAGAAGGTAGAGAAAGCAACACGAAGAGATGCTAATCTGCTCCTAATTCTGAATAATCAGAACTACTTGCTGCTGGGAACCTCAAGAGGAGGTGATAACTCAATCTTGGAATTCATGAGAAAGCATGAGTGTCTAATGACATAATATGACAGATAGCCTAGATTTGGGGATGAATGTCAGAGTTTCAAGAAAAAATAGGTAGTCTCCCATTGTCTAAAATCTTGCAAGGAAAATCAGTCCAAGAATGATGCAAAGTTCTGAAGAATGAAACTCAAATAATACAAGATAAGTGATTCCGATAAGTAAGAAAAAGGAGAGTAATCTCAAAGGACTGATTGTGAATGTGCAGGATCCACTAACCAACTTAGATGTTTAAAATATATGTAGTAAGGGCTGTTCCCACACAAGCATCATGGGGAGGATATTGTATAGGCTCCAAGGGAGGCAGAATAAACATCTCTAACCTCTTTTACCCTCACCCTTCTCCAAGAGAGCCTTTAATTCCTGCCAAGAGAAGCAGCAGGAGGTTGGAGCCAAAAGCTTTGACTACTCTGCTCTCCTCAGAAAGAGGAAGTACCAGGCTATTATTTTATCTCTCTGACTCCTTAATTATTATAAGTCTAAGAGATGTAGTTTTTAGGTTCAAGCTAAATTTCTGATTACTGTTTCATGGAGGGGAGCAGCACCCCAAGCTTTATACCCAAGACTTGACCTACTTCCCACAAACTACCAGTTCCACAATGAATTCACATAGCAGGTAGCAAAGAAACATATTTTTCCAAGTTCATAGTAAAAGAAAAATCAGAGAAAGTATACATAAAGGAATATATATCAGACAATGCAGAATAAAGGAGCTCCCTCACTGGGAGTGAGATAACTCAACTCAATCAAGAGAGAGAAAGAGTCCTAGATCTCACCCATGGGGAAACTCACCAAAGTCTCTAGTGCAGGAAGGTGGGGAGATAAGAACCTGGTGACCTCCATCTCATCTCATGTCAGCTTTTTCCCAGATATCTTTTTCTTTTCTTTTTTTTTTTTTTTTTGCTTTTTGGAAGGCAATTGGGGTTAAGTGACTTGCCCAAGGTCACATGGCTAGTTTTTGTGTTAAGTGTCTGAGGCTGTATCCGAACCCAGGTCCTCCTGACTCCAGGGCCAGTGCTCTATTCACTGTGCCACCTTGCCACCCCCAGATATCTTTTTCTTCAACAACCTAAAGAAAAGTTGGCACCTTCCATCTTCCCTCCTGAAATTGGAAACCAGAAGTGCCCAAAGCAACTGCAGAGCTCAAAGAGACTTAAGACACAAAGAAATTAAAGATTTGAAGTCAGTGAAGAAACTAAAGAGACTCAAAGGCCTAGAACTCTCTTGTTCTTATCAACTTAGCACCACCCCTCACACAGGTACAGGGCAGTAAGGAGAGAATCCCATACCAATGGGCTTTGGGACTGACATTACTTTCTAGTATGGAAAATAGAAAAAAGGGCAAGCAAAAGAGGATGAATACAAAAGAGCAGTACCATACCATGAGAACGATGTCAGTCATGATAAAGGTCAGAAGGAGCTGAGAGTTGAGAATTCTAATTTGACAAAGGCATCACAGAGCCAGAAAAGTGTTCTCAGTCCAAGATGACTCTTTTGGCTTCATGTTGGGAGAATGTAACAGATACTGTAATTAACAACTTAAAGCATCCCAGTGATTACTGTCCTTCCCATGGAAAATGCATCACCCACATTTCTGATGATCCCTTATACAATTTACTATCCTGACACTTTCTATATTACCTGGGACAGCCCATGTAAACATTCTGAGACTCAGTATCCCTCTCTGTAAAAAGAAGGCATCTAGTTCATAAGCCTGTTGTAAAGAAAGTACTGTTTAGGCTATAAAATGCCACATAAACGTGAAGTATTATTATTCTACTCATTTGTATACCCCATAGCACTTAATACGGTATGGTACAGTATGTGTTCAATAAATTCTTTTTAAATAAATGAATGAACTTGAAAACTGAGGTAAGAGAATTTCTCTAACATAAACACAGAAAGATCACACTACTCACTTTGCTGAGCATATAAACTATTGTTATGGTTTTCTGGGCCAAGGTAGAAATTAGGCTCATTAAATAATAAAAATAATTCATGACACCTTTAATATGTCCTGTTTTGCATTGGAAACTGAATTCCAAAGCAAGCTGCCAAATAAGTTTTTAATCACCTGCTGGGACAATCATGACTCTTTGCTGCTCTCTAGTGGAATGAAGAGTGTGTTACCTGTAACAATCACCACTACATTATTTCATTTGCCTACTAGGAAAAAGCACCTTATCTTTTCCAAAACACCTATTTCACAAAAAAAAAAAAAAAAAAAAAAAAAAGCTTACCTTACTCAGAATTTCAAAGTATCTTTTTCCTTAAATATGTGATTGAATGAAAATTGCAGTTTATATTGAAAAATGAATACTTCCCTAAGTAAGCAAAGTTCTTCTATATGGTAACAATCTAAACTCTGTGGGAGGTCAGATATTGCAAGCATATTCTCTCCTTGAAGTTTGCACTGAATTGGAATAAATGCACAATGATGAATCCTGTGGAGATTATGATATACTACACATAACAAATACTACTGAAGAGCAGCTTAAATTTCACAGGTAGTATATTTTAGAATAGGTCTTATTTCAAATTTTGTGGCAAATCTAGTAGTTTCCAACATTAGGATGTGCTCATATTAAGATAACTGAAGGAAAAGAGTCATTTCTGAAGCTCCCAGTCAAACAAGGACTAGAGCATATCTTTTAGTGGGAAGAGAGGCAAATGGAAAGGTCTACAACCATTTCCTCCATGACCATGTTGGAGGCATTTAATAGAGGGCAGAGAATAGAGTAAACACAGATCTAATGTGGTGGAGGGAATATAAAAGTGGACCAGTAATAAGGAAGAATTGAGTTCAAATCCTACCTCAGATACTAATTAGTCATGTGACAGTGAACAAGTTACTCTGGCTATGCCTCAGTTTCTTCATCTGTAAAGTGGGAATAATAAGAGCACCTAGCTTCCAAGACTGTTGTGAAGAAAAAAAATTAATATTTTAAAGCACTTTGCAAACCTTAAAGCACTATATGAATGCTAGCTATTGTAGGGCTTATTATAAATTGGTTTACTGGTACTCAGCTAATCTGGGTCCCTCCCCTACACAGAAGACTTTTTTTTCTTGTATAGTCTGGAACAACAGAAAAAAAAAACATGGGAAATAGAATTGCATTTCCATCTTACTCTTTCATCCTCTCTTCTTGGTGATTTACTCAGTTAACAGGACAGGGAAAAGACAACTGAGTAGTCACTACTCAGGATTGCGGGATAGAATTAGAAGGGGCATACACTGACAAAAGTCTACTACTAGAAGAAAAATTGGAAAGTGCATATAGGGCCTACATATTTGCAGACATTTTTGGAAACCCTGAAATCTAGAAAGACTGATTCAATTCAACAAACATGCATACTAATGCAAAGCATCATTTAGACTCTTAAGTTGCAGAGAAGATGCTGCTTTGGTAGAGAAATTTTAACTGAATCCCCTATGCGGATAAAGTCTCAAGTGCAGTTTAAAAATTTAAAAAGTACAAAGCACTATGCTAGGTATTGAAGATAAAAAGAAAAAAAGAAAATTGTCCCTATCTCTACTCTGCTTCCTTCTGGTGGAATTAATTTATCACCGTGATTTTACCTGATATTTTCTTGTTCAATCAAAGAGTCTTATTCT
Source organism: Petaurus breviceps papuanus (assembly GCF_028583685.1). Taxonomy (NCBI): domain Eukaryota; kingdom Metazoa; phylum Chordata; class Mammalia; order Diprotodontia; family Petauridae; genus Petaurus; species Petaurus breviceps. The sequence continues at coordinate 17,127,254 of NW_027187347.1, forward strand.
TATTCGGGGATGTAGCCTTAATCCACCACTAGCCTGATAATTTCTGCAACAAACAATGATGTCCCAAAGGCTGTTAACAAGGTATCCACCATCTTCAGTTTCTGAATGGAATCCCAGAAAAGTGAGTGAGACGGCAAAAGAAGCCTGGCAATTTCTGGCTACATGTGAAATGATCTGGCTAAGCCCAACTCTCTACTCAGTAAGAAAATGTGTCAAATGAAGTAAAAGAATAACATTCTAAAGGGAAGAGTAAAAAAATAAATTTCTACAATACACACACACACAAACCTTCTTTTTTAAAAACCCCACAAATACAGCATTATCTGCTTCTCACCCTACATTAGTTCTCATGCCACTGGCTCTTTGTGTCTGTCATCATGGTGACTACTGAATTTTTTTAAAAACTGGAACCAACTGAGATGGGATCAATAATCACCAAGGACCCTTTACCAGCTTCTTCTAGAAAAGTAACACCACAAATGTGATTTGGCCAGAATCATCCACACCTCAAAAAGAACAAGTTGAAGAGGTAAGCCTCCTTAGAAGGGGAATAAAGAAACAACAAAGCAACAAAGAGTGACTTAAGAAATGACTGACCAGATGAAAATACCTAACAGGATAAAGAAATAGTATAGGATAAGAGGCTATCAGAATAAAACTCCATAAGAAGAAAATTATTCTGCACCTACTAGAAACAGAACACAGAATAGACCATGGAATAGCCATAGGAACTGTGAGAGAGATTAGAAGGCCGAATAAAAGAACTGAATAGACAGATAAGTGGAATAAATAGTTTAGGATGGACACCAGAAACCTTAGTAAAGCAGTGACTACCCTGAAAAAAAAAGGAGGAAACAATCAAAAATTCTATTATATAAGAAAGCACTAAGTTATGCCTGGCACATAGAAGGCCTATATAATGTTAGCTATTATTATAGTGATATTAAATATTAGAATAAATTCAAAATAGAAAAATCAGAATTAAAAACTGACATTTACATAGAGCTTTAAGTTTCACAAAGCGCTTTACATGTTTCATTTGATCCTCACAATAGTCCTCTTCCCACCATCATTGGGATTCTCAATTCACTCCCTTCTTTTTTTCTTCAGATTTCAACTGGGGTCTTCCTGACTCCAAGCCTGGTACTCTATCCCCCCTGCCATGTAACTGCTCCTCTGGCTTTACTTGATAGTAGGAGGGATTTGAACCCAAGCTCTGTTACCTACTTTCTATGCAACTTTGCTCAACTCTCATAGCTCAACCTACTAAGCCACAAGTATGTATTAAGTGCCTGCTATGTTCCAGGAACTCTGCCGGCAGCCAAATGTTAAATTGTCAGGGTGAGTATTACACCTTGAAATTTGGCAAAAACTGCCCATCTGGAAAGGCACATAGGTGGTACAGTGGAGAGGGTGCTGAACTTGCAGTCAGCAAGTCTCATTTCTGTGAGTTCAAATCTGACACTTGACTAGCTGTGTGACTCTGGGCAAGTCACTTTACCCTGTTTGCCTCACTTTCCTCATCTGTAAAAGGAGCTGGAGAAGGAAATGCCAAATCACTCCAGTATCTTTGCTGAGAAAACCTTAAATGGGGTCACAGAGAGTCAGACATGACTGCAAAGTGACTGATCATATTAGGACTTGATTCAATTGTTAGAAAGGTTGTCTAGACATAAGAAAATGATGGAGAAAATGTTAATAATGCAGCTAAAGCTTTAAAGTGTGTTGTATTAGCAAGTACCCTAGCACAACCAGGATGGCCTGCTAGCACAGGTCCTTTGATCTGCTTTTAAAGGAAAGACTGCTCATAAAGGGGTTAACAATTCTACTTTTAACTATATTCACTAGGCTCATCTGAAAGGGGCAGAGTCAAGATGGTGAAGGTCCTTCGGCTCCGGCTTCCACCTTCCCCAATTCATGTAAAAGGGGACTCTAAACAAACTTTGGAGCTGCAGAACCCACAAAATGACACAGAGAAACTAACCTCCTGCTGAGGACAGCACGGCAGGCCTGCAGGAATCGGGCCAGCCCAGCACTCTGGGGGCCAACCTCAGCTCCACATGAGGTTTTAGCCTCAGGGCGGTTCTGACCAGCCACCCTCCAGATCACCAGAAGCTGTGATCAATTCCAGATTTATTAACACCTAGATGCGAAGGACAAAGTGAGAGGTCAGTGCAGTGTGGACTTTGGGACTCAGCAGTTGGGAGCACCTCAGCTTTTGCCCCTGGGGTGAGAAGCTGCTGAGGGCAGCAGCAGCTCCTGACCTACAGAGTGCAGTGGGACCAAGTGACCAGTCTGAGGGGTAATCACTTTTGCTTTAACCTGCTTGGATCTGGATTGCGGTCTAGGGTGGAGGTCCTGGGGTGTGTGTCCAGCTTGCCAGAGCATGTGGAGGCTTCAGCAAGGGCTCCCAACTAATACCTCCGGCAGCTGAGAAAACCCCAGTATTTGAGACGAAAGGGCCCCTGCCTGGTAGCAGAGTCCTACTGTGGCAAAAAGCCCAAAAGTCAAGTAAATTGAGTGGCAACATGCCCAGGCAAAGGAAACAAAGTAAACAGAAGAACCCAACATTAGACTCCTATTTTGGGGACAAAAAGGATCAAAGCATGGAACAGGAGGAAGACAGTGAAGTCAGAACTCCTGCACTAAAAACATCAAAGGGAAATACGAGCTGGTTACAGGCCACAGAGGACCTCAAGAAGCAAATAAGAGAAGTGGAGAAAAAATTGGGAAGAGAAATGAGAACAATGCAAGAAAATTACAAAATGAGAGTCAACAGCTTGACTGAGGAAAATAATACCTTAAAAAACAGAGAACTCAAATGGCAAAAGAGGTTCAAAAAGGCAACGAGGAGAAGAATGCCTTAAAAAGTTGAATTTGCCAGATGGAAAAAGAATCTCAAAAGCTCAATGAGGAGAATCATTCCTTCAGAATTAGATTGGAGTAAATGGAAACTAATGACTTTATGAGAAATCAAGATGCTATTAAACAGATCCAAACAAATGAAAAAATAGAAGACAATGTGAAATATCTCATTGGAAAAACCACTGACCTGGAAAATAGATCCAGGAGAGATAATTTAAAAACTATTGGACTACCTGAAAGCCATGATCAAAGAAAGAACCTAGAAATCATCCTCCAAGAAATTCTCAAGGAAAACTGCCCTGATGTTTTAGAACCAGAGGGCAAAATAGAGCTTGAAAGAATCCACCAATCACCTCCTGAAAAAGATCCCCAAAAGAAAACTCCTAGGAATATTACAGCCAGGTTCTGAAATTCCCAGATCAAGGATAGAATATTACAAGCAGCCAGGAAGAAGCAATTTGAATATTGTGGAAACACAATCAGGATAACCCAGGATCTGGAAGCTTCTACACTGAGGGATCAAAGGGCTTCGAATATGATATTCCAGAGGGCAAAGGAGCTGGGATTAAAACCAAGAATCACCTACTCAGCAAAACTGAGTATCATGTTTCAGGGGAAAATATGGTCATTCAGTGGAATAGAGGACTTTCAAGCATTCTTGCTGAAAAAAACCAGAGTTGAACAGAAAATTTGACATTCAGATACAAGAAGCAAGAGAGGCATGAGAAGGTAAACAGGGAAAAGAAATCATAAGGAACTTACCAAAGTAGAACTATTAACATTCCTACATGGAAAAACAATAATTGTAACTGATGAAACTTTTCTCAGTATGAAAATAGTTGAAGGGAATATACATATATATATATATATATATATATATATATATATATGTCTATATCAGAGGGCATAAGGGCATATGAATACATATGTGAATGTGTGTATATATGTTTACAGGTATACATAGATAGAGGGCACAGGACCAGTTTAATAGGAAGGGATGATACTTAAAAGGTGAAATTAAGACATGAGAGAGGAATATAATGAAAGGAGATGGGGAAAGACAGAATGGGGTAAACTATCTCATATAGAAGGGGCAAGGGAAAATGGTTATAATGGAGGGGAAGAATAGGAAGGCAAAAGGGAATGGGTCAACTTTATTCTCATTGAATTTGGCTTGGGGAGGGGATGAAATATACACTAAATAGGATATCTCACCCTACAGGAGAGTAGGGGGGAAGGGGATGAGAGGGGGGGATGATGGAATAGAGGATGGGCTGGGGGGGAGGGAAGTTGGAAGCACCCACTTTTTAAAAGGGATGGGATCAAAGTAGAGAATAGTACTAGTGGGAGGTGGGATAGGAGGGGAGGAAATATAGTCAGTCTTTTACAATATATCAACTATATTAATGTTTTGCATAAGCTACACATATACATATACACATACACATATACAACCTAAACTGAACTGTTTATCTTTCCAGTAAGGGCGGGTGACAAGGGAGGAAGGGAATGAATCTGGAATTCAAAATTTTAAAATCAAATGTTTAAATATATATACTATTAATAATACCATTTTACATGTAATTGGGAAATAAGCTATACAAGGCAGTGGGGCATGGAAATCCACCATGCCCTACTGGAAAAGTCAAAGGGGATATGAGAGAAGATATGGGAGAGAGCAGATTGGAGGAGGGGATATACTGTGGGACTGCTATTTTGGGGCAGTGGGTAGGGGAAAAACGGGGAGAAAATGTGTAACTCAAAATCTGGCGGAAATGAATGATGTAAATCAGAAGTTAATAAAGCATTTGAAAAATGAAAAAAAAGATCATCTGAAAAATTTTTTAAAAATTATATTCACTAGTTCAGGGGAAAGGGTGGAGAAAATATAAGCAGAGAAATTAGCACAAAGACCAACAGACAGGGCTTCAGTTGTCTGGGTAAAGCAATATTGCTATACACTTTATATACATCACTGAATTGAGAGTGCACACAGCTACTTTGAGTCTCGACCAGGAAATCAAAAGATCCTTCTCATGAGTGAACCCCCAAAGCAAAACACCAACCTCCCAGAATATATAACAAAGACTCAGCATCTGATTGGCTGACTGCTAAGGAGCTTGAAAATCCTAGGGCCCCAGCACTATATTGTAAACTCCCCATAGCCCAGAATCTGAGTAGCTCTGGGCAAGGGCTCAATGTGCCTATTAATACACAGGGAAGATGTTCAAATTCCCTTAACATTACATGTGTCACATATACTTATTTTTTTTTTCCTGGAGAGTCACACCACTGCATATCCCAAACCTTTTATTAGTTGACATTCTTTGTGAAATCCAAGGTCCAAAAGAATTTAATACCTGTTGGCCACCCTGATCCTTTGACCTCTAAGAACTTAAATGGACTCCATCCTGGATGATAACTGAAGACCCCTCACCAGAGCCTAGTCAGAACCAGAGTTCCAATTGTACTGTCTTGGAGAATCCAAGGCTACCTTCATACTACAATGAGATACTGGAGGAAGCCAACATAGGAATACTGGGAACATTAAAACGTCTCTTACCCCCAACATAATCTTTTTGTGCTTGTCAATGTGTCTCCAACATAGAGAGTTTCTTTTATAGTGACTTTATCATTCCCATTTTAGAGATGAGAGAATAAAGACTCTGGAAGGCAGAGAATTATGAAGGTTGATATGGTCAGCTGACAACAGTTAGGACCAGAATTTGCATTTTGAGAGTGAACACCCAAAACCCCCACAGGGACTGTCTGGACAATAATTCCATGAAAAAAAAGTCTAAGCCTAATGGAAACTTAGATTCAGTCCAATCAATGTAAACCAAGTAGCTTCAGTGTAAATTGAAGAGGTCACAGTATACGCCACCATTCTCAACCCTCCTTTCCTATTTGCTGTCTGAAAGCAAGTCAATCAATGATATATACCCTGAGGATGAAAAATAAGAGGGTGAGAGGTAAGAAAACAGTAGTGAAGTAAAAAGAACACTGGCTCAGGAGTTCAAATTCCTGCTACCTGCTACCTATGTGAGAGCTGACTAAGATTCAAGTTCCCTGTTTGTAAAATGGAAATTGAACTAGAATATTTCTAAATTTGTACCTTCCAGCTCTTTGTCTATGAGCCAGGAACCACCTTCTTTCCCTTTTTTGGCATTTATTCATTAAACTAAGGTTTGTTTTTGTTTGTTTGTTTGTTTTGCTTTTTGGAGGAGGGAAGGTAGGGCAACTGGGGTTAAGTGCTTGCCCAAGGACACACGGTTAGTTTTTGTGTTGTGTCTGAGGCCGAATTTGAACTTGGGTCCTTCTGACTCCAGGGCCAGTGCTCTATCCACCCCTAAGCTGAGTTTTTAGCCCCACGGGGAAGTTATTCCAATAGTTGGGGGGGGAGGGAGAGGAAGCATTTTTGTTCTCCTTTCCTCATATTCCTCAGACTCAGTGGTCTTTCACTCCTCAAATTTTCTAACACTGACCAAATAAACAGGATCTCTCACTCCTCTAACTTCTGGTAACACTTTGGTCAAGCCCTTTGCCCCTACCATAATTTATCAAATGCACCTGTTTGCAAATGCTGAGCCAACCGCAGGGGGGCAGAGAACTAGAAAGTCGGGAGGACCCGAATTAAAACGCAGTCTCACACTTGCAAACTGTGTGACCCAACACAAGTCACTTTAACTTCGCCATTGCCTGATGTCCCAGGGTTTATGTGAGGATGAATGAGGTGTTTGTAAAGTGCTCTGGAAACCTTAAAAGTGCTAGATAAATGCTAGAGAGCTAAGCTATAAAGTGCTTGATGGCACAGGCTGTCAATCTACAGCTTTGCAGCCTCAATGCTTAATCATAAATGTTTGTGTTAAATTCTGGGTCCATTTTCGGAGATTGCCTTTATATTCACGAGAGAAGCAGAAGAACCACGTGGTTACATGGCTGGGCTATGTGCTCAATAAAAAGGCCAAGCCAATGTAACTTGCTTTGCTAACAACCACTATGGTGCTGGGGTCTTCCGCCGGCCGAATTTCTCCAGAGCTCACTTCCTCATGCCGGGATTTCTCTGAGATTCCAGGAGACCGAGGTCTCTGGGCAGAGAACAGAGGAGTCGTCCATGACACGCATGCCAGATGCACAGTGTGACTTCCGGCCTTCGAGAGTGAGCTTGGAAGGGGGGAGATGGGAGCTCGGGGAGGGCAGGCTGCACGTGGGGGGAAGGGGGGGGGCTCTTCCCAGCAGCCCCAGCTCCAAGTCTGACAAGGCAACAAAGACCATGTGACGCAAAGGTGCAGACCACACCCGCGGGCCTCCCGGGCACCTGGCTACAGTGTGCTCCAGGAGACAAACTAGGGCAGCTGCATCCGAAGCGGGGAGGCATGAGTTTTGGGGTCAACAAAGAAGATGGAAGTGCCATCAGACTCACAGTTGATCGAACAAATGCCAGACATACCCATCGACCAAATCAAAATCGACCAAATCAATCCTGAAGAAACATCGGAAATCGAAGAACCCGACATCAGTTTTGGCGACTTCACCTTCCACGAAGATTTAGACAAGTACAACAACCAAGATATAGCGAATATACCATCGAGCGGCAGCTCCCTAATAGAGTGCAAGGTGAAAAGGGGACAGAGACTTCCGGGGATGGTGGCCCCTTCCCCTACTTCCGGAAAGCTTCGCGGGAGGGCTAGGAAGGGGGCCGAATGAAGCCCAATGTCGTCCGCTTCCACGTGACCCTCATTTGACCTGGCAATCTCCTGTAGAAAGGCCAGAAGCTCTGGTTGGGATGGAAGGCGGGGCGAGGTGGGGCGGTGGCCTTCAACTTAGTTTGGCGGGATGTGAAATGTTTTGTGGTGGCTTTTTTTTTTTTTGGTGGGGGGCTGGAGGAGGTAGCTTGAATTCCCTCCCTGGGGCTACAAGTTCTTTAACGGTGGCAAGTCCCTTCAGCTACCTGAGCCTCATTTGATGCCTATTTATTTCTCTTTGCATTTTGAGACAAAATAATTTATTACAGGGTGCCCCTGGGCAAACTTGGGGAGGGGGGAGCTGAGGGAGTTAAGAAATTCTGTGTATTGGACCCTTTTCAGCAGTAATTCACTGCACTTTTACAGTATTGAAGAAGAGAAGCTGTGTGGTTTATTGGGAAAAGAATACTGGATTTAGAATAGGGAGACCTGGATTTGAATCCTGACTGCAATAAAGAAGGAAGAAAGTAGGTTAGTGTGAAACCCATAGTAACTATTCAGGACAGGTGTGATTTTAGAAATTCAGTCCTGTAGAGAGAGACACACACACACACACACACACACACACACACACACACACACATTATCAAATCCTCTGCCCAGATTTTTGGGTTGGAAAAATGACATCACTTTATCCATGCCTTTATCCCCCCAAAAGTTCTTCACCTGATTGAAGGTAAGTTGCATCTCTCTTCGAAATGTACATTTTCAGCAACAAACATTTAGTATTTTTAAATGACTTCATCCTAGGCTTTCTTATATACTGTTTCCTACCTCTTTAGATGTTCCTGCAATTTGGAGATTTATTGAACAGATTCTTTTTTTTAATTTACATTTCAGATAAGTTCTCTTCCACAATCTTTACAAGATGTGACTTTGGGTGGTAATGAAGGTTTGGAATCCTATGACCAACAAACATCAAATGCTTCTTTGGCCTCTCAAGATCCTTTTGAAATAGCTGAGATATATTTGGAAAAGCACAACATTATGCAAATATTCCAGGTGAACCTCTCCATATTCTTCATCAACTGATTTCCATCCTAACTTAAATAGAAAAGTTTTTACCCATCGGGGTTGTATGTATCACAAATTTTCAGTAACAATGGAGGGGAAAGTTCATTAGAGTTATTGAACACCTATTGGTGTTGAAGGTACTGTGCTAGCTTTAGGTTCCAAAGACTATAATCCCTACAATCAAGTCATGGTCTGTTTGGAAATATTAACAATACTAGGTAGTAAATGATTGTGTTAAGTGAATGGGAAGTAGGCAATCTAGATCACCTATGGGCCAAAAGACTGGGGAAGAGCATTTAGGACTTAGTTTATACTTTGAACTGAAAGATGGATAGGATTTAATTACTTAAAAATTGTAGAGGAGAGGGAAGGGCATTCTAGACAGGGACAGTAGTATAAACAAATATATTATCAGTTGAATGACCACCCCCATAATCTACATTCTTTTGGACTAAAAATGTGTTTACAGGTTACTTTTTTGTTGAAATAATAAAAATTGTTGACTTTCGGGTGTAGACCCATCTTTAATTGGTAACATTCTTTAAGTAAAGTGGAATTACAAGATTGGATTAGTATACTTTCTATTAATGTTATTGTATAACTTTTATTATGTACATGCAGTGCCTTTTATTTGAGGTTAGCATGGTTTGGTATAAACCACTAGAAAAATTATATGGAGTATTATAGTAAGTTATAGTAGTAGTGTCTGAAAGTATTATCTGGAAAGTAAAGAATTTACTATCCCAATTGTTATAAAGTATGAAAGATTTTATTACCATTGCAATTGATTATAAGGTATGAAAGTCTTTAAAACGCAACAAATAAGAGAGAAAACTTAGAAATCTTTAAATTAGTTGAATTTTCACTCCTAGTGAGGGAAAAAGCAAATGTAGTCTTCTTTAAAATAGAACTCTCTTAGAATAGTCTTCCAAGGAACTCATCCCCATAGTGTTCCTCAGTGGCTTAGTGAAGAGAGTCTCCCTTTATGTTCTGGCAGATGTCTGCTCTTTGATTCTAAAGGGGAAGAAGCCTGTATTCATGAAGATATCTAAGAGTATATGTGGAAAATTTCAAGTTTCTCAGAAGGTCCTACATAAATCCAAATTTTTTTTATCATTTTATCTAAAAGATGTTTCTTGCATCATCTCCCAGAAATAAATGGTCATTTTCTAAGTTTGGTACCTCCCATCAGCTTCCGGGTTCTAATAAGATAGATCCTTTCAGGGAAGAAGTTGGTGATTAGGGTTTGGGGAATGAGAGAATACGAGCTCTTATGTCATGAGAAAGACCAGGAAGTGCTCCAGGAAACTAAGCAGACAGGGGACGGGCAACCAGAGCAACTGGAAGACAGATTCCCCCCAAAGAACCTCCCATTAGTCTCTGAAAGCTTGCATAAGATGCTGCATTGAAAAGACTTTTTTTTTTAGGAAATTTTTTCTCCCTCACCTCAGAAATTAGGAAGTATATGTATTTACTTAGGGGAAGCATATTCATTTTTAAAAATCTTTGGATGCTTATGGTTTAGTATAAGTGTGAAGTAACCAAATGTACCCTTGACTATGTGAGCTTAGCTCAGAACTCTAACATCAAGCTTTTATGCTCTCTCTCTCTCTTAGCGGATCACTGAAAACTTAATATATGAACAGCCTGAAGACCCTTTGCATTTTATGCTTTTCCAGGTATGAACTAGACCAAAAGGAAAATAGTACTTTAGTTTTAGAGCCAGTTTCACATCAACCAAGGACCTTAGAATTGAGTATTATAAGTAGAGAAGAGAAGGGGAAAATTTCATTAATGAAATGGAGAGAGTTTTTTAATTGAGGGTAAATGTATTCAGATGGAGTGATAGAACTAAGAAGACTTAAAGAGGCAATATCAAGTAAAATGAAAAAATTAGAAAGACTATATGAAGCAAGTTTATTTGCTATCTCCAAACAAAGCACTAACCTAGCTTCAATGTAGTACAGTGGAAAGAATAATGGATTAGGAGTCAGGTAACCTATCAGGGTTGGGGAACCTTTGGCCTCAAGGCCCACACTTCACCTTCTAGGTCCTTAAGCATGGCCCTTTGACTGAATCCAAACTTCACAGAATCAATCCCATCTTAATAAAAGAATTTGTGGCCTCAAGGCCCCAAGTTCTTTACCCTGATCTAAGCTCTAGGCTCAGTTCTATCACTGTTTAGTTCTGTAACTTTGAGCGCATCAGTTAACTTTTTTTGAGCTTGAGTTTCCTTAGCTATAAAATGAAAAGATTTTACTAAATAATTCTTTGGATAGATGGTAGTCTTTCTGTGGAAAAGATAATTAATTCAGTCTTAGATATTTTTAATTTGAGGTAATAGCAAAATATCCATGTAAAAATTCATGAAATTAGTAACTGTATCTCTTGAAAGAGATCAAACTTGAGGTAGAACTCCTTGGAAAGGAGTGTAGAGAAAGTATTCAGCTTTGTTGTTCAGTCATTTCAAACTCTCCATGACCCCATTTGGATTTTTCTTGACAAAGATACTAGAGTGATTTACCATTTCCTTCTCCAACTCATTTTACAGATGAGGAAACTGAGGCAAACAAGGTTAAATGCCTTGCCCAGGGCCACACAACTAGTAAATATCTGAGGCCAAATTTGAACTTGAGAAAACTCACATAGGCGCAGCTAGGTGGTTCAGTGAATAGAGTACTGGCCCTGGAGTCAGGAGGACCTGAATTCAAACCCGGCCTCAGACACTTAACACAAAAACTAGTCGTGTGACCTTGGGCAAGTCGCTCAAAAAAAAAGCAAAAAAAAAAGAGAGAAAAATCTCACATCATTAATAACTAGCAAAAGCCAGGATTTGACTCCAGACCCAACATGCTATTCCACACTCTCTCAGAAGAGCTGGGACTTCTCAATAAGGTAAACAAAATACTTGCGTGAAAGAGAACCCTCAATTATATTCATTATCTTTGACTTCATTCCTAACTTAAGGCCTAGCACTCTATCCATTGTGCTAAGTGCCCACTGAGTTTTGGGTTATATCTGTATTTAGAGCATGGGAATAGGACTTAGAGCCGTTAAAGAAAAAACTGAAATGGAGAACAATATAAAATCATGAAAACCAGGAGGAGGAGAAAGACTCAAGAAATTCTAATGCACAGAAGGAAAGGTTCAGGGAAAAAAAGCAGAGATAGGAGGAAAGATGGGATTAGTGAAGACAGAGATGTTTTGAGGTAAAAGTGAGAGAGGCAGTTAAGGACAGCCTGGAAATATTTTCCTTAAAGTAAGAAGCGTACATGCATATGTGTGTGTGTATCTGTATGGAAGTCAGAAATTTATGGGCCCTGGATTGCTTTATACTTCTGCATAGTGATGAGGATCAACCTCTGCAGTAGGAACCATGGAATCAGCCGTCTACGCCATCCTGAATCACATGATCCAGGTTCAGTTTCGATGATACAACCAACCTTTTACTCATATTCAGTACACAAGAACATACCAAAATGGCAGCAGTGATTCTTAAGATCAGAATGAGCTTTTTCAGCCTATGGTTATCAAAGATGATGCAGCAATCCCAAAGATGATGTAGAGATCTTGGATCTGCTACTGGAACTGGTGCTAGAATGGATCCTTCAAAGAAAAGCTGTAGCTCTTCAGAGACAGTTATGTAAACTGAGACCCAGAAGGGTTAAGTAACTTGTTCAAGGTCATATAATTAATAATGAGCAAAAGTCAGGATTTGACTCCAGACCCTCCTCCAGGACTCCCTCTCGCCACAGTACTGTACCACACTATCTCAGAAGACTTGTGTGAAAGAGAGCCCTCAATTATATTATTTATCTTTTCATGTTCTACTTCTAACTTTTTAGGGGATAGATACACCTGTGGACAAAAATAATCATTTCAACAGCCATAATCCAGTGGTTAATAGTATGTTATATAGTAATTACAAGTAGAAAAAAAAAAGGAACTTGTTTTATTTTCTTTTTTATTCTCAGATTCAGGACATAATCAAAGAAAGGAATCAAAGATAAAACCTACAAATAAAGAACTTTTCCTCATTCTCAACTATCATCAGTCTCAGAGTCAAATTGACTTTTTTTTTTATCAACACATTTTCTCCATCTGGAAAATGAGTTTGGGTAGCTGAATACTGGCAGTTATTCTGCCTAAATGGATCCTCAGTTTTCATATTTAATCTGTAAAGGATGTCTTTGTAGAATAAATTATCTGGTTATACCATTATCTGAGGATATCCAGTACTCATTAGCACAAACTTTTCAGGGCATACCTCTTTGTTCATGAATTGCCCCAGCCTAGAAAGCCATCACCACATGACTGTAAAGCCACGCACAAAAGCAGCTTTCCAGAAAACTGCTGCTCTGAACAGCTTTCAAGGTTCTGATTACTTAGTATAGCAAACTCTATTTGTTGAATAAGAAATCAGAGCAAAACATTCACAGGAAATCAAGGTACAGCATTCACAATGTTACAACTTATCACAGAAAATCAATATATGGCATTCAACATGTCATAACTCAACAACTTATGACTAAAATGACCACATAGTTTTCACCAAAGTGGTCACATAGTTTTAAACAAAGTACATTCACTTAGTCAATCACAAAATCCTTAATTCAGTCACAAAGTACAAAAGTAAAGTTCTCCACCCCTAGGTCACAGTAAATCATAATCTCAGTCAGTACACAGTATCCAAGTAAAATCTTTCAACTTGACTTGAGGCTGGCTCTCAGCCTCCATGGTTTGTCTTCTATGGTTCCAGCTCCAACTGTCACCTAGATACAAAGACAGGCAGCTCCTATTTCCTTGTCCAGTTTTTCAACCAGTACCTGTTCCATATTGAAGTTCACAGTGTCAGTCCACCTCAAGTCCTTCAGAGTTCCTGTTTCTTGGAAGATAAAGCTTAACAGAGCCACAATAATATTCATGCACATTGCTGGCACCATTATCAATTCACTATCTGTCTGTGAAATCAACTCAGACCCACCAACGAGGTCTGAGAACTCAACACAAATCGGCAACATACCAATTAACACAGACCCACAAACAAGGTCCAAGAGGTCAGCACAAATCATCAGTAAAGTCCCAGGACCTCCAAAACCCTCCTCCAGGACTTCTGTAAACATACAACCAGAAAATCCTCTTTCAGGGCTTCCAGTAAGGTCCCAGGGCTTCTGTACAAAGTATCACAAACAAACATCAACACAGAGCAGACAAACAGAGTGCTGGGATACCACAAGTTTTCTCTTGACTCTGACACCACAAGAGTCCTCTTTTCAGTTCTGCTGTCTCTAGCCAAGACCTCTCCTTATATATGGTCATTAGCTCCTCCACGTCCTGTTGCAGGAGTTCATGAGTTCTAGGGTTCACAATTTGTGGGGTTCACATGTTCTGTTTCTTAATGGACTTGATACAAGGCTCAAAAGAAACTTGAACTGAAACAAGGTGTGAACTACTTCTGTGCTTGCCATTACAGTGACCACACCCTACTGGTAAAGAGCTAAGCCACTCCTCAATCAAGGGACACATCTGCCCCTAGAATGGAGCAGTACTTAAAGCCTTTCCACGTTGGCAGAACTGGCCAGAGTTTGTGTCCTATAGTCACAGCCAGAAAAAACCAAGGTCACCTGGTGGTGGTGAAGTGGATTTATTGGAGAATTTGAACAAGAATCACATAGCATGAAAATAATATTTATATAGTGCTTTCTATGCTCCAGGCACTGTATCAAGTACTTTACAATTATTATCTCATTTGATCCTCACAACTCCAGGAGAGATAGGTGTGCTATTATTATCTTTTGGTAGATGAGGAAACCAAGAAAATGGGATTAAAGTGATTTGCCCAGGGTCACACAGCTATGACTGAGGCTGCATTTGAAATTCAGTCCTCCTGACTCTAGGCCTGGTGCTCCATCCACTGCTACCTACCTGCCCCAAAGTTGAAAAGGCATGACTGAGTTGCAATTTTAACCACTGGAGGGCACACTCACCTCACTGAGATCAAAGATCCATTCAACCTTTAGTTATTGTTATTTACCTCTGAAAGACATATAATAATTTGTGTGTGTGTATATATATATATATAACACATAAATGCGTATGCATATATACACATATGTACTGTGAACATATATACATATATGTAAACATCCTCTTTAGCCAAGAGGAGCACATATAAACTATGTAATACATATAGGTACATATAAACACACACACATAAACATATATCCCAGAGAGGCTAAGAAAAGGTATTTGCATGTACATGTACACACACATGTCTCCTAACATATAGTACACATGAAATTTTTTGGTGTGGACCTATTTTATTGATGTAGGGAACTCCCAGTATGGAAACTCCAATGATGCAGATCTTCAGCTAATCTAGAACTTAGGTCTTAGAGTGTTGTCTGGAGCCCTGAGACATACATGAAGTGACTTTCCTAGGATTACATAGCTACTATGTGCTAAAAGTAGGACTTGAACCCAGATCTTCCTGGCTCTGAGACTGGCCTTCTGCCCCCTATGCCACTCTTCCTCTAATGATATTCATCATATAGTAATAATAATACTAGCTAATGTTTATGTAGTGCTTAAAGTTTTGCAAAGCCCTTAGCAAAAATTATTTCATTTGATCCTCACAACAACTGTGGGAGGAAAGTACTGTTATTATCCCCATTTTGCAGATGAGGAAACTGAGGTATACAGTGGGTAAGTGATTTGCCCAAGATCATACAAGTAATAAGTGTGTGAGCCCAAATGTGAACTCTGATCTTCCTGACTCCATATCCTGCACTCAACCCATTATGCCACCTACTGTGTTTATTCTCTCTCTCTCTCTCTCTCTCTCTCTCTCTCTCTCTCTCTCTCTCTCTCTCTCTCTCTCTCTCTCTCTCTTTCTGTCTCTCTCATATTTTGGAACAGACTCATGATTTGATAAGCTCAGGGAATTCCCCATGAGGAAACTTCCTTCAATTAATGCAGGTTGACACTTATTCTAGAACATATATAGTCATAGAGAATTGCCTGGAGCAGTTAAGTGACTTTTCCAGTGTCACACAACTAGTGTATATCAAAGACAGACTTTGGACCTAAGCCTTCTTGACTCAGATCAGCTCTTTATCTACTAAGCCACACTTTGTGTGTCTATGTGTCTATGTGTATATACTCTATGTTCCTGATGACTCTGACGGGTTCCCAGGACAAGCTTAACAGCCTAGCTTATTTCAGAGAGGCTTATCACCAGGTTAGTCACAGGTGATGAATTTTTTAACCAAGAGGAGTATCCACACCAATGAAATCATATATCCTTAAAGTATTATGTCCCCAGACTTCACAGTCCTATATATGAATTTGTGTATATATGACATATGTCAAATATATCAGTCACTTCTGTCTCCTAATGAAAGGATGCTTTTTCCCTATTTCTCTAGGCCTTCCATGTATTTGTACAGTTTTCCTCTTTAGTTGTGCAGGCTGTGGATGATCATGATTCCATCTGTCCCTAGCAATCATAGCCTTTATTCCATCCAACTCTTGCAATCTTAGCCTTCGAATTCTCAATACTGCAGCAAAAGGCCAACTCTGTACACACCCATGGGAGAGGCAGTGTCACCTCAATATCTTTATCCCTTGAAGATCATGGTATCCTGTCTGTGTGCAGTGTTGTAACCAGTCCAACTGGTATTTAAAGGCAAAAAGTCTTCGTTGGTATGAGATTGTGTATCTGTCCAGAAACCATGACTGATAATACTACTTCTGTGAGGTGAACCTTTTACTTAATTTCTCTTCTGAACTTTAAGCAGACTTGATTCTCAGCATTCAGCTAAAACCCTGGCAACACAATCTTTGAATGTGCCCATATAAATAGTAGAGTTAGATATTATGCTTCTTTTGTGTAAGCCACATAAGCAACTTTTTAGTATCAGGGTTTTATTTTGAAAGGATTATATTCATAGCATTTTAAAAGCTTGTTTAATTCATGACCATTAAGTTGTTTGCCTGTAAGGTCAGAGTTTGAGAATAGCAAAAAGGACTTTAGTGACTTTGACAATCTAGTAAAAGTTGTGTACCTCTTCTCTGAATTATGTTCTAAATGCATAAAATAAAATACATAGAATTACAAAAGAAACCAATTATCCTTAAATTCAGGTAGCAAAATGTCCAAAAGAAGTGTCTTGAACTTCAGATTAAGAAGCTCTATCTAGACCATTCTATACCTTAAAAAGAATGTACCAAGCAATGAATAAATATTCAACATAATGTGACATTCTTTAAAACAAAAAAGTGTTTTGTGGATCCATGAGTCCTAAAAAATAAAGATATGTATTTCTAATGAAGTTCAACAGCAAGAAATAGAGAAATTCCATTTAAAGTTATGTAGACATTATAAAATATTTGGGAATCTACCTGCCAAACAAACTTAGGAACTATATGAACATAATTACAAAACATTTTTCACACAAATAAAGTCAGATCTAAATAATTGGAAAAACATCAGTTGCTCATGGCTAGGTGGAGCTAATATAATAAAAATGGCAATTTTACCCAAATTAATTTATCTATTTAGTGCCATACCAATCAATCAACCAAAAAATTATTTTATAGAGCTAGAAAAAATAGTAACAAAATTCATCTGGAAGAACAAAAGGTCAAGAATATCAAGAGAATTAATGAAAGGAAATGCTAGGGAACCTAGCCATACCAGATTTTAAACTGTATTATATAGCAGCAGTCATCAAAAGTACTTGGTACTGGCTGAGGAATAGAGTAGTGGATCAGTGGAATAGATTAGGTACACAAGACACAGCAGTCAATGACTATAGTAATCTACTGTTTGATAAACCCAAGGACTCCAGCTTCTGGGATAAGAACTCACTATTTCATAAAAACTGCTGGGAAAACTGGAAAATAGTGTGGCAGAAACTAAGCATAGACTAATATCTTACACCATATACCAAAATAAAGTCTAAATGGGTGCATGATCTAGATATAAAGACTGATACTGTAAGCAACCTGGGAGAGCAAGGAATAGTTTACCTGCCAGATTTATGGAGTAGGGAAGAATTTATGTCCAAACAAGAGTTAGAGAGCATTATGAAATGCAAAATGGATAACTTTGATTACCTTAAACTGAAAAGGTTTTGTACAAATAAAGCCAATGTAACCACGATTAGGAGGGAAGTAGAAAACTGGGAAAGAATTTTTACAACCAGTGTCTCTGATAAAGGACTTATTTCTAAAATATATAGAGATCTAAGTCAAATTTATAAGGATACAAGTTATTCCCCAATTGATAGATGGTCAAAGGATATGGCAGTTTTCAGAGGAAGAAATTAAAGCTGTCTATAAGCATATGAAAAATACTCTAAATCACTATTGATTAGAGAAATGCAAATCAACACAACTCTGAGGTACCACATCTCACTAGTCAGATTGGCTAAGATGACAAAACAGGAAAATGATAAATGCTGGAGAGGATGTGGAAAAATTGGAACACTGATGTATTGTTGGTGGCGTTGTGAACTGATCCAAACCATTCTGGAGAGCAATCTGGAACTATGCCTTTTAAAGGACTATAAAAATGTGCATACCCTTTGGCCCAACAATACCACTTCTAGGGCTGTATCCCAATGAGATCATACAAGTGGGAGGAGGACCCATATGTACAAAACTATTTATAGCAGCTCATTTTGTGGTGGTAAAGAATTGAAAATCTAGGGAATGCCCTTCAATTGGGGAATGGCTAAACAAGTTGTGGTATATGGATGTAATGGAATAGTATTATGCATGAAGATTGAAGCAAACTACTTGCTCTCTGTCTTTTGTGTTTTGTTTTGTACCATCTTTCTCATTGTTCATTTCATTGGTTATAACTCTTCTTAGCAAGTTGACTAATGTTTAATGTGAAGGTATTTGTAGAACCTATATTGGATTGCATGCCACCATGTGGGGGGGGGAGGGTACGGGGGAAGAGAGGGAGGGAAAGAAAATTTGGAACTCAAGGGATTATGGAATTGAATGTTGTAAACTAAAAATAAATAAATAAAATTTTTAAAATAAAGATATGCAACCAGGGAGTCTGCTTGTTGCAGACATAGATAATGGCAGCATAGGACATTAGAAGCAACCCTGACTCTAGACTCAGAGGACCAGGCTGCAAATCTGACTTCTAATGCTTGACACCTGAATGACCTTGGACAGATCACTTAACTTCCTTTAGTCTCAGTTTCCTCATCAAATGGAGTTAGACTAGATGGTATCTGAGGCCCCTTCAAGTTCTAGGTCTATGATCTTAAGTTCTATGAAAGCAGATAAATGATCAGAGAAAAATAGGAATAAAATTAAAGTGCTCCTATTGATTTATCAGGATAGAGTAGCAGCCCTGGAGTCAGGAGGACCTGAGTTAAAATTTGGCCTGAAACACTTAGTCGTGTGACCTTGGGCTAGTCACTTATCCCTGTTTGCCTCAGTTTAAACCACTCCAGTATCTTTGCCAAGAAAATTGCAAATGGGGTCACAAAGAGTGGGACATGACTAATCAACTAAACAACAACAATATATATGATTTTCCAGAGATAATTGAAACTATCAGTCTTACTGGTACATGAAAGATTAGGAAGAAAGTTTATTACCTATTGTAAAAGCTAAATGATAAGAGATTAACTCCCCTATTTCTTCCCACCCCTCACTTTTCAGCTTTTTTGCGCTGTCTTTCCCCCATTAGATTGTGAACTTCTTGAGGGCAAGGACTCTCTTTCTGCTTGTATTGTATTCCCAGTTTACAATGCCTCGAGCTTAGTATGAACTTAATGAATGTTTGTTAACTGACTATTCCAACCATGATTACTCATAATTCAATGATTTATTGGCTTGTGTCAAGACTTTTCCAGTTCTCATTCCCCTATTACTAAACAAATTTAGGCAAAAATACACTGGTCTCTGTAGTCCCTTCAGAGACATACTTGCTTCTTGATCACTACTGTCAGCTTCTTTGCCACTCTACTCTAAACCATTTTGAACACAGCTCACCCCTACCTTACATCAGGAAGTGGCCCTTCTCCTTGCCAAGGCAATCCTCTTTATAGGCATCCTGAATCCTATTCTCTCTCTTCTTTAGCAAATTGCCCCCACAGCCATCTCTACTCTCTCAAATATGCACATATTTTCCCCATCCTTAAAAAGAAACTTTCACTTCATCTAACCATCCCCACTAGCTATTATCCCATATCTTCAACCCTTTTCCACAAAACCTTAGGTTCCTCTTCTTCTTCCATTCTAACTCTCCTCTTCAATCTGAAATCCAACCTCATCAACTGGAACTGCTCTTTTCAAAGTTACCAATTATCTTTAAATTTCCAAATCTAATGACCTCATCCTTGACCTCTCTTCAACCTTTGGACACCACTTTTAGAAGGTTTCTTTGAAACTAATCTCTCCTCATTCTTCTGCCTGTCTCACCACTCTTCAGTATCCTTTGATGGATCTTTATCCAGGTCATACCTGTTGATTGTAGATGTCTCCCAAGGCTCTGTCTTGGGCTCTCTTTTCTTCTTCTATACTACCTTACTTTGTGGTTTCATTAGTTCTCAGGGTTAAGTGATCTGCCCATGAACACACAGCTACTCAACACTCAGCTACTAAGTGTCTGAGGCCAGATTTGAACTCATAAAGATGAGTCTTCCTGATTCCAAGCCCAGTACCGTATCCACTGTGCCACCTAGCTGCCATTGAAGAATGAAATACTACTGTGCTGTTAGAAACAGTGGATATGGGGGCAGCTAGGTGGTGCAGTGAATAGAGCATCGGCCCTGAAGTCAGGAGGACCTGAGTTCAAATCCAGCCTCAAGACACTTAACACAAAAACTAGTCATGTGACCTTGGGCAAGTCACTTAACCCCAACTGCCCTCCAAAAAGCAAAAAAAAAGAAGAAAAGAAACAATGGATATGGAGGCAGAATGGTACAGTAGAAAGGGTTATAGTTTTGGAGTTAGGGAATTGAATTCAAATGCTGCCACTATCAGTTCCTTCCCATGTTACCTTGGACAAGCCATTTAATCTCTCTGGGCTTCAGTTTCCTCATCTATAAAATGAAGGGATTGAACAAAATGGCCTCTAAAATTCCTTCCATCTCTAAATCCATAATCCTTTTAAGAATTTAGGGCAGCTTAGACTTATTTGAACTGATGCAGAATGAAGCAAGAAGAACCAGGAAAGTAAGATATATGTGTATATGTGTGTGTGCACATACATATGTGTGTGTATAGTCTATGTTGTGTTTGATCTGTGGCTAACCCCAATATTCCTAACCACTATTTGGATCAGAAGGGTGGTTCCTCAGAGGCCAGCTACTACTTCTCTCCCTCTAGGTTCTAGGAATAACCCAGAATTTGGGAAGGAGGGGAGAAGTCTTTCTAATGTTATAACCCACAGGCATGCTTTCCCTATTGATTATCAATTGGTATCAATGTCAATTTGATGTTTAGCTTTTAAAAAAGTCTTTACTAATTTACTAATGTAGTATAGTTAGAATAGTTTATACAAAACATTTCCAAAATATGATGATGTCAGTTGCCTGAGCCTTTAGTGCCCTGAGCCAATCAGGTCCCAAGAATGGTCTCAATACCTTTTAAGGAAAAACTAGCCCAGCCTGCATGGGTGCATGGGTTAAGCTGTTGCTTTTAACACAATATTGGGGGGAGGAGTGTGTGTGAGTGTGTGAGTGTGTGTGTGTGTGTGTGTGTGTGTGTGTGTGTGTGTGTGTGTGTGTACCAGCTCTACAGGTATTCTATCCAACTGGTAATGTGGACAATAGATATTCCTTATAATCTAGTTTTTCTTACAAAGATAGCCAGGCTAAGCTCCTAGGTGAGTATAAGTCTCATTTTGTATGCTTTTAAGTGTTCCAGGACTTGATGAAGATAGCATAATGTGATCTGCAAATAAGAGCATCTAGGATACCTTGCTAGACACAGAGAATTCCTCTTCCCTTTAGACTCTTCCCTGGATGTACTTCATGATAGTGGCAAACACCTTGGTCTGGCACATTCTGTTTTATACCTTGTATATTTCATATTGATAATCAAGGAATTATTAAACAAAATTTTCTCTTTTGTTAAATCTTTCAAGGAACTATATATGATTTTGACAAATGCCCTGGAGATCTCTTATTCAGAAGAGAACCTTTAAGGTGGTATTTTGCTTTTCTGAATCAAATGGTTTCTTGCAGATAAGGAACAGTAAGTACAATGGTATCTAGTGGTAATCATTATACCTTTCAGTAAATTGTGTGACTATAAGGATGTGATCTGCTGTGGAATACCATTGGAAAAAGCTTGCTGGTTCCTCTCTCAAAACTTTGATAAGGGGGCAGCCAGGTGGCTCAGCGAGTAAGAGCACCGGCTCCAGTGTCGGGATGACCTGGGGATCAAATCTGGGCTCAGATACTTAGCATGACACCCAGAAATAACTGGCCGTGTAACCTTGAGCAAGTTACTTAACCCCGATTGCTAAAATAAAACAAAAGAAAAAAACCTTTGACAAGATGCTCTCAATGTATGTATAGAATATTCTTGTAAAAATTTTTGAGAGATGGAAAAGTATGGGCCTATAGATAGATAGATAGATAGATAGATAGATAGATAGATAGATAGATATGGGCCTATCACTATTGATATTCTTTCAGTTGCTTTTTGCGGGGGGGGGGGCAGGGGAGCAATAATAAGAGCCAGCTACTAAGTGTCTGAGGCCAGATTTGGTATTCTCTTCTCTTTTAAATATCTGGCTTTGTTTTATGGGTTCCCATGTCAAAAGAATTCATCACCAAATGACCAACCTACTTTCTAGCAGTCCCACCATACTTAGTTGGTCTGGGCAGTGGAAAAAAGGACTTGGTCTGTTTCCAGGACCATGTGCAAACCTGATAGAGCCTGTACTCCTTTTTTCCATAGTGTTGAAAATAAGCATCACTGCTACTCTACAATGAGGTGTCAGGGTAGATGTTTGTATATAAATTGATATTTAAAAAAAATAATTTCCTCTTTCAGTCATTTAACAAATCTTTTTTTTTTTGCTTTCTTATGAACCAATACCTTTTATTTATTGCATCATTATTTATTATTTGGTATTATTGAATTATGGTATCTAAATTTAGTGTACAGAGTCTCACCTTTTCTATATTTCATTGTACATTTGCGCCGGGGCACATACTTTTTTTTTTTTTTGCTTTTTTGGAGGGGGGAAGGCAGGGCAATTGGGGTTAAGTGACTTGCCCAAGGTTACAAGGCTAGTAAGTATTAAGTGTCTGAGGCTGGATTTTAACTCAAGTCCTTCTGACTCCAGGACCAGTGCTCTATTCACTGTGCCACTTAGCCACCCCCACATAATTAATTTTTACTTAAGATCCATGAATGTTTGAAAAAATATTCTTTTGCTTTTTTATTGAGTTTTCTCTGTTTCTATTAGCTCTAGATAAAGCTCTGTTTCTCTCTATGACTTTAAAAAATATATTTCTGACAAATTTAACTTATCAAATGTAGGGTGCAGGGGTGGCCAGGTAGCACAGTGAGTAAGATCACCGGCCCCAGAATTGGGATGACCTGGGATCGAATCCGGGCTCAGATACTTAGTACCCACCCAGAAACACCTGGCTGTGTAACCTTGAGCAAGTTAGTTAACTCCAATTGCTTAAAAAAAAATGTGGGGTGTGAGAATGTCACACTATTATAGCTATATCCTGATTAGTATGAATAATGAATCTTATGAAGTGGTTGTATTATTTGAATTTCCATTGGATTTCCTTGAGCTATAACCAATTACCATATACTACATATAATTATAACTTCAAAAAGTACAGATTCAAATAATGCAACTGCTTCATGGGATTTATTGTTCACACTAATCAGGACCCAGATGTATCATTTTTTTTCTTTTCATAAGCCTGTGAGGTTTTCCTGTATGGGTTTTGCTGTACAATTATTTGATGTAAGACTATGTCATTCTTATTTAGTATAGAGCCTTTTAGCATAATATGATGTCCTTTTTTGTCTCTTTAATACTTTCTGGTATAAATTCAACCTTGTCTGAAATCATCAATGCCCCTACCACTTTTTCTGATTTGATAGGGGCATGGGCATTTTGAGACCAATTTTTTGCTTTGCATTTCTTTATACTTCTTTGGATTGAAAATTGTTTTTAAGCATTATTGGACTCTGCTTTTTAATCCACCCTTTGTCTCTTTTTCATTTAATGTTAAAATTGTTAGGTTTGTCTTTCCTTCAGTCATTCTTTTGGAAAGGAAACCACACTTTCTTATTTGTATAAGAAATATAGAATATAACCTTCTTAGATCAAGGACTGTTTCATTTTTTGGTCTTTCTGTCGCTAGCACTTAGCATGATGTTGGTCCCTAAGCAGCACAAATAAAAGCTTGTTGAATGGAATTATTTCTATTATTAATCTAAATTTAACAAAGCTGAATAAACTCAGTGTTTATCTGTCATGTGTTAATAAAAATGTAGGTTACTTTAAATTGGACTTCCCTTTGATTAAACAAGACCCCACTTGGAGATAAATTACTCTGCCCTTCCTTTGTGTGTGGCCTTGTTCCTTTTTTCCTTTTGATTTTCTGGGGGAAATAAATCCTTCTAATGACATTTTAGCCAATATAGAATTGGGAGAGTTATCACACGTAGTTACCAATTGTTATTATCTTGCTATACAAAGTGTGAATTGTTTAAAATAATTATCTTTTTTACTAGAAAGCTTAGTTGTTGTTTAAAGACTTCCTTGAAGTGGCCATATTTCCCCAGTCTGACTTTTTCTTTTTTACCCATCTCCTGACTTCATAGAACATACTGAGTTTTGCTAATTATATGACTCTAGTTTTAAGAGCCATACTTTAAAATTTCATCGTGTTTCATTTTCTGCAAGAGTTTACTTTTTAAGTTTTATTGATATGTTTTGTTTCTGTATCACCTAATAGCTCCATTAAATCTTCCCTCCCCCTCCTGGAGGGTCATTCCTTATATCAAAGAATAAAAGATAAAAGAAGATAGTCCAGCAAAACTAACCAGCACATCAATAAAATTTAACTCTATATGTAAGGTTCCTACACAGCCATGATTGAAGAGAGAAATAATTTTGGATGGGGGGGTGGGGGTGGTGGGCACCTTCCTTGTCACCATCAGCAACAACTATTGACCAACTGCCACCAACACTCAACGAGCCCTGGGAGTGGCAGCACCTCCTAGACCACCCTCATAACCATCATTGGAGGAAACACTGCCTTGTGTTGGCAAGGGATCAGCCATCCCCATCAGTTGTTAATCAGCTGCCACACACAGGGCAGGCAAGCCAGGTTAGCTAAAGCAACTAGGTACTCTGAGGGAGAGATAGGAGGCAGAATGTGCTAGGCAAGTCAAACCACCAACACCCCTCATTCTTTGACCACCATCTTCCCATCAGATCCTGTTGAACATAGCCCAGTTCCCTGAACACAAGAACCTTGGGAATAGTCGTCCTTCTAGCTCAGTCCCCGCAAACATCATCCTGGAAGCAAGATTTGGAGATATGTAGCCTGGGAACTGCTCTTGGGGGTACGCCAGTTGCAGCTACTGTAGACCCAGAAAAGGTTTTTGCAGCCAAAGTCTTTGGCACCATCGAATGATTTGACCTCAGAAGCTAATCACTAGAAATGGCATTAGAGAAATTGCATTAATATCTACTTTGCCTCTCCATCCTAAGGATCATGGGATCTTTCCATCTGCCTTGCAGCTGGGGTCTTACATATGTGTTACCTTTTCCATGAGAATGTGAGTGTCTTGAGAGCAGGAACCATCTTATTTTTCTGTTTGTATTCCTAGAGTTCAACACCGTGCTTTGCACATAATAAATGTTTAACAAATTCTTTCCATTCATTCACTCTAGACCTATAGTCCCTCACCTCTGCAAAGAAAGAAAGGAGGTGCATCCTCATATCTTCTTCATGGCCAAGCTTGGTTATTTTAATATCACAATTTTGACTGTTTTGTTATTTTTCCATTAATATTGTTGTAGTATTATGCATATCATTTTCCTCATTCTGTGTATTTCACTTTCCACCACTATTTATACATGTCTTCCTATGTTTCTCTATGTTCATTATGTGTTTGTTTTTTGTTCTAATATTCTATTATTCATGTCCCACAATTTGCTTAGCTACTCTCCTTTGTTTCTAGCTCTTTGCTACTACAAAAGTCCTGCTATAAGTATATTGATGTCTGTGGAATCTTTCTCTTTACCATTGATCTCCTATATGCCTAGCAGTGGGATCTCTAGGCCACAGGGTATGGGCAATGTAGGTGATTTCTTAGTTTAATTCCAAATTGATTTCCTGAGTAGTTGATAATAAGTATCCCACTCAGACCTCACATGGCATTGTCCTGCATCTCCCTAGTGAATTTACCATGTAATATTGTGTGTTATAATGATTTACATAGATATCTTATTCCCCTTACAGAATTTTAAGTTCCTTAGGGGTTAAAAAAAAAACAACACAAAAACTATGTATTTGTAACTCCACTAGTACATTGATCCACACACAACAGAAACTTAATAAATGTTTGTCGATTTTTAAACCAACCATATGACCAATAAACATGTATCAAACACCATGTGCCAGGTGCTGTGCTAGACACTGGGAATACAAATGCAAAGAATTAAACAATCCTTACTCTTGGGAAGTTATGGTCTAATGGAGGGGAAGGAAGGAGCAGGGAGACTGGAAGTACATATATAAGAATCTATACGTAGCAATACCCTGAACTTACTCCCTCAACCCCCTCATGCACTAGCGGATCAGTTCCCCAGAGGACAGCCATATCTCCCCCTCATGGTTCTAGGAGTAACTGTAAAAGATTATAGGATTTTCTCCAAGTCGGTTGGCCCAAGTTCCCATTCTAATAAGTTTACCCGAATATCAGTTGCCAGTGATTAATGCCTCAATATCATTTAACCCATTTATATTAAGTAGCTTTTAGCAAAGATATATTGACTAAAAAGATATAAAAATAGCAATTACAAATAGGTCCCCCCAAACTGGAGGCATATCTTGCCTTCTACCACCTCAGATCCTGAAGAGAATGAGCCCAAATTTAAAGCAGTTTTTATCAAGCATTTGTGCCACCAAATTCTCTTCTGAATGGAGCATAGTCAATTGATAGAATTGCTTCCTGGGTTGCAGGACATAGTGTCTTGGCTACTGGGTCAGTTCACCGCTAAACTAAATCTTTCAGGGCAATCCTCTAGGCTTTTTGGAAAATTCTGTTAGCTCTTCTGACCTTTCAAAGCTCATAATGTCATTTCATCTCCAATCTTCTTTCACCGAAGTACCAGGAAATAAATAAATACAGCAAAGCCAGAAGCAACAAGGCCATGCATCCTCAGGCATATCATCCTGGGAGGGGAGAGTAGGCTCCTGTCACTATCCCTGACTCCCTTACCCCATCAGACACTTACAACAAGTCTTTCCTTGATTACCTCCAGAGGAGAGAAAGATGAGTCATCCAGTTAGTGCCTTTTGTATGCACATTGAATTCTGCCTCAGAAGACAATCAAAAGACCTGTCTTCACCACCCAGTAATCAGACTGTAATGCAGAACTGGGTCCCTCTTTTACATGTCCTCACAAATTGTGGGAAACAAGAAACATCCACATAGATCCCTGCTTATGTTCCTAGGACTGTGCCCTCATTGGCCAGTCCCCATTATGTACAAAACTAATGAAAAGAAATGCTAGGTAGCTAAATATAAGTTACCTAGAGGTGGCAAGCACTGGCAGGAAAGCCTTCATCTACAAGGCAATGCTTGAACTGTACTTTAAAGGAACAGAGGGGTTCTATGAGGTGTGGGTGAGGACAAAGTATATTCTAAGCATGGGAGACAACCAGAGCAAAGGAACAGAGATAGGAGTCAGGGGTGAGTCAACTTTCATTTATACTTTAGAAATCAACAAATGGTAGAAATCAGATTTTGTTGATCGTCTAGGTAAGTGGTATCAAACTCAGATAGAAATGGATCCATGCCTACAAAAATTGATTTGGAAAACCACAAATTGACATTATCTATGTTGTGGTGTATTTTTATTTATTTTGCTAAACATTTCCCAATAACATTTTAATCTGGTTTGCACTGGGGAGTTTTGCAGATCACAACTGGCTGTGTATTTGATACTTCTGGTCTAGACTTAGGAAGGTGATGGAGAAAAAATGTTAATAACATAGATTAAACTTTTTTTTACTTTATCAAATGCTTTATTAACTTCTAGTTTACCTCATTCACTTCCACAAGATTTTGAGTTACAAATTTTGTCCCCATTTTTTCCCTACCCACCACCCCAAAATAGCAATCCCACTGGATATCCTTTCCTCCAATCTGCCCTCTCTTGTATCTTCCCCCATCTGACCTAAAGTGGTGACTGTCCGAGTAGAGAGAAAACAAATGCTAGAGATGTGGTAGAAATAAAAATTAGAATCTGATAAATGCATAGGAACAGCTTGGCAATGGCCGCAGAACTTCCTGCAGAGTCAGACTGAGACTGAACTCTTTCTCCTGGAACCTACTGGCTCTGTGACCCTGGACAAATCATTTAACCTCTTAGGTAACTCTTTAAGATTGTAAATAGCAGAAGAGTTGCTGATCAGTATCAGTAGAGAGAATTTCCTCACTGGGAGTTCCTTCCAATGAAATCATAGGTTTGCACTCACCCCCACCAGCACCACCAAGAAAGTGCATAAAGGAGTATAAAATTCTAAAGGATTACAGTTGTTCGTCACCCATTTCACCCACGTCCTTAACATCTGGTTTCACATAGATCAGATTCAACCTGGGTAATGGCCTCCAAATCCTATCACTTTGTTTCACTTTGCTCCTACCCAGAGTTTTCTCCAGGACTTTTAGAAAATAAGTCTAGGTGTCTCATATTGAGGTAAGACTCCTTATTTCTCATGTAAGCTCTCCAAGTTACAATGCAAATAAGATATAAGACAGCCTTGATTTCACGACCCAGAAAATTCAAAATATCATAAAGACTCACACTATTCCATGCCAGTTCCAACAGTTATTTTCTTCTGTGAGTCTCATATCCCCCAAATCCAATGGACCTGTACAGTCCTCTAGGCTCACAGAAATAAATGTTTAAATCCTCTTCAAAAGTAAAATGAACTTGAAGTTGCCAGAGAAAGACATCCCCCTCGCCACATCCCTAGCATTCTGATGAGTCTTTTATTCTTCCCAGAAGCTCATACAAAACTCCAGCCCTTGCTGGAGAGGCAACCCCCTTTTTCATCAGACCTGTACCATCTGCAAAACTCATGTAAGTATGAAAAAATCAAGGTGGGTTTTTGTGGGTTTGTTTGCAGGTTTTTTGGTCAACTTTATGATGGCTCATTCCCTAACTGCTTAGATCTTCATTTTAATAACTAATAACACACCTTCAAAAGGCCAGGGGTCAGAAACTCTCATTATTAGACCATGTGATTCCTCTTCCACAGCTGCCATCTCATGGTGATAGAGGGATGGCTCCCAATAGGTCTTATCTTATCTTCAGTCTGGAAAGAATTCAGCTCAGCCTGACTTGGAGTCAGAGTTGAAAAAGTTTATTTTACGCTTTACAGCGGGCAAGGATCCTTAGGGGACCTGCAAGTGAAGGGAGCACAGGCTTTTACTTTTAAAGGGTAGGGCTGCCATTGTCAGGGCTGACTGGATGGATGTAAAGGAACCAAGGCTAACTTGTGCATAGATAATTTAACTTGGAGATGAGATTTGAGCCAGACAGGAGGAAACATGGTGAGGCAACTACAATAGGGATAAAAAGTTAGGGCTGACTGAGAGGAACTTGTGACTTCAGTGCATAGATAGTTTAACTTGGAGATGAGATTTGGGCCAGACCAGAGAAGACATAAGGACATTAAGCTAGGACAAAGGAGTCACAAGTTGTTGCCTAGGCAGAATTCAGACAGGGGGAAGGGGCAGAGTTTGAAGCTGGGAAAGGGATTTTACAGACTGGTTTTACAAATTGCAGTTACAATTGTACAAATTGGTTTTACAAATTGATGTGACAGACTGATGTTGCCAATTGGTTTTACAAATTGCTGTTATAGATATAGATCCCAAGCACCCCATCAATGGAATGAGAGTTTACATCACTGCTTTTCCATTGCTAGAACCATGGATTTGAATCTTAGGAACTCTTCTGGGGCCATGTTATCAGGAGACCTTACTTACCATTGCTACTCCCAGAAACTTCTTGAGCTGGAAAGGGTGAGAGCATGTTCCTTATGGTAGACTGGAAAAGGACCCAGGTTCAAATCTTGTCTTTGATGTTTACTACCTCTGTGACCTTGGCCAAGCCACCTCTCTGGTCCTCAATTTCTTCATCTGTAAAAATTAGGGGTTGGACACCAGGTATGGTGATACATACTTATAATTATGGCTGCTGAGGAGGCTGAGACTACAGGATCTCAAGATGGGGAAGAGTGAGATGCAGTGGACTATACTGATCAGGTGTCCACACTAAGTACACCATTAGTGTGTTAAGGCCCCAGGAGTTGGGGGGCCCCAGATTGCCTGTAGAAGGGTGAACTGGGCAAGGTCAGAAATGGAGCAGGTCAAAGCTCCTGTGCCAATCATTAGTGGGAGTAGATCCATGAGTAGTAGCAGTTGTGCTTCCAGCCTCTGCAAGGTGACAAGACAATCTTTAAAAAAAAAAAAAAAAGCTTAAAAAAATGAGGGAGTTGGAATTGGAGGCCTCTGAAGTACCTTTCAACATTAGATCTGTGATCCTATTACAGCTTCTATCAGTGACTCCAAGGGAATAATCGTGTTTATGACTAGACTTTCTCCGCCGTGCTTCCCAAGAAATACCCAGGTCTCCTCTTAGGTCTGGTTTCTGACCTATGCCCAACTGTCTGTCTCTGGACCTTTCCAAAAAGGAAATATAGTCCCTGCCCTCAAGGAGTTTACAATTTAGTGGAGAAAGACAACACACAAAAGGAAACTAAAGCAAACAGGAAAAGGGAAGGCACCTAGTCAGTACAGGAGCATAATGAAAAAATCCGAAGGAGTATAATGGGGTAGGAAATAAAGACATACTTTATACCAACTAATGAATATATCAGTGAATATATCAACACATCAGTGTCATACATTAGTCCCCTACCTAATGAATTCTCATGTCTTAGGTTAATGATCCCATAGTGACTTACATGTAATAGATTCCCAGTAAATATATATCAAGTGACACCTTTGGGAGACACCATAGATTGTTGTCCCCATGCTCATTAACCCCATTCTCTCTCTGCTCTTATAACCCCCTTTTGTGAGGGGGGAGGAGTCCCCCTCCTATTCTCCTCAGGATTTGCTTAAGAGAGAGATGGACTTGAATGGTGCTCATGCCTTTGACCACAGCAGATTTCAGCCAAAGATTATAAACTAGACGTCATCATTCAGAGGAGTAAAAGAAAGATGGATGAACATGCAGTCAACCTGTTGTTGTTCAGTCATGTCTGACTCTTTGTGACTCCATTTGGGTTTTTTTTTAATAAAGATACTAGAATGGTTTGCCATTTTCTTTTCCAACTCATTTTGTAGATGAGGAAACTGAGGCAAACAAGATAAGGTGACTTGCCCAGCATCATACAACTAGTAAGTGTCTGAGGCTGAATTTGAACTCAGGAAGATGAGTCTTCCATACTCCAGGTCTAGCACTCTGTCTCCTGTGCCACCTTGCTGCCCCATGCACTCAGCCTAAGTTATTGCAAAAATGCACCTTTCAGGGGCAGCTAGGTGGCACAGTGAATAGAGTGCCGGCCCTGGAGTCAGGAGGACCTGAGTTCAAATCCGACCTCAGACACAACACAAAAACTAGCCGTGTGACCTTGGGCAAGTCACTTAACCCCAATTTCTCTCCCCTCTCCAAAAAGCAAAAAAAAAAAAAAAGAAAGAAAGAAAAAAATGCACCTTTCTGTGTTCTAAAACAGCTGCAGGAATAGGAAAAAAAAGGCAGAATAACCATGATTGTTCTTAAGAAAACTTGTTTCAGAAAGCAGTCCAGAGGAAGGAAAGGAGAAATGTGCCAATGTGGAAGCATTTGGGACTGTCAGCATAACAGCATTCCATTGCAGTCAAAAATTTATTGGTTAAAAGTTTTCTTTTGCTTTCATCCTCACTTGAAACAAGTTCAGGCAGAAACAAGTTCAGCCCATGTGAGATGCAGCCTACCAATCACAACCCACTCTTCCTCTGTGCCTCAGGTCTTGAAAGAATTGCTACAGGCTAGATAAACCCCAGAGGTGAACCAGCTCATAGCCGAGCAAGAAAAGGGCAAGAGGCATTCTTGGTGAGTAGAGGGCTAAATTCACTATGAAATGATTATTTTCCAGTGAAAAAGGGGAAGGAGAGAGGATTCTTCTTGCATGAACAGTTTCTTAGTGATGCTAAGTTAATGGATTAAAGGATTTATAAGGGTATTATTCTGTGTGGTTAAGGATAGACTTGTCTCCCGTTAGCTTGAACTGAGTATTTGCTTTTTAAAAGATGTTTATTTTTAACAATCACCATCATCACTGTGCTATATGGGAAAGTAGCCGTCTTCCTCCAGGGTCATTATTCAACTCTTGATTTCAGGGTCCAACTCTTTCAAAAGAAATTCTGATAGCCTAGTGCCCTACTGAGTGGGTTCAAAGATTTGCTTAAACGAGATATGGGTCTCAGTTGTACCTTAACTCCATTTTCTCACATATGCAAAAAATAATTTTCATTTTACAAAATGAAATAAATAATTTGTCTCAGATGTATTCTTTGTAAAATACTGCTGGTGAGCAAGTCAACTTTATCAATTGGGTATGTGACTGTTTTTTCTTTACAAAACTTACTTTCACTCTATCAATTAGTTGATTTTCCATGATCCCTAATAGATCCTATGCATATTTTCAGCATCTTTAGGATGACAAAAAAAAAATTTTTTTTAAGTCTCTCCCTTTCTGATAATCCTTAATTACCTTCTTTAAAATGAAAAGTGGTTTTGGTCTTGAACTGCCAAGGGGTACAGATATGCAGATATATTATAGATCATGGAAGATGATATTCAATTCATATGAAAGAATATTTGTTGAATGAAACTTTATGGACATAAATGGATGAATTTTTAGGTATTTGTTATGGTGCTAACTGCTAAGAATAGCTTTGTAAATAAATACAAATTTAAAAATCCCAAACAAATTATTTTTTCCTAATTCACATAGGTAGACTCCTTAGAATTAAAGTTTTGGAAATCAAATAGATCATACAGGCCATTTAATTTTTTTTAAAGATCAGCTTTCTATTCTGCTTGCCCAACTTCTATTCATTAGGTCCCCTTGGCAAATAGCCACTTTTTCAGGGTAAATGGATTGAATCAACCCTAATATAATTGTAGGAGCTCTGGAACCTCACCTAGTTAAAAGCTATCTATGGAGTCCCTATCAACCCCAATAACACTGTTTCCTCATCATGAAATATAGAGCAGGGATACTAGCACAGTACCAGGCACATAGTAGGAACTGTATAAAAGCTAGTTATTATTATTATTATTATTATTATTATTAGTGCCAGGTAGACTAGTGATGAGCCTAATTGTGCTCTGTAGTCAAAATGCTGGCCCACCCCCTTAGGTGGTTCCCGTTTCCAAGTACCTTACTTGAATATGAGGATCTAACCCCACTGCTTGGAAGAATAGCTGCTCAAATGAGTGAATGGGTGAATTCTAAGACACACCTTGGTTTAGGGTTCACACCTCGCAGCTATACAAACATCTAAACATCACTATTTCTTTTTGAGTATCAAGCCTGAAAAGGGAAGATTCTTTCCCACCCTTTCTTTTTGGGTTTGCCTCTCTAACCTGAACTAGAAACTGAAGGTGTGGTTTGTGTGTTCTCTGGCACAACAGAACTAGGTGAGGGAAAAGAGTAATGAACCAGAAAAATGATCTCATGCTAGGTGGGTGAGTCTCACATATTTCTTCTACTCCCAAAATTAGCTTGTTTAGTGAGCAATTCTTTTAGCCTCATTCAATGCACATAGAAAAGTCAACACCTTAGGCTTGGATAAGTTTTTAAGAAATAGACAACACAAGAATAGAAAAGTTCAGAGTTATAGCTTGAAGTACTCATTGTGGACTGATGATTTAAGAATGAATTCCTTGTGTATTGACCAGGTTGGGCAAATTGTAATGATACTAGACTGGGAGGAGAAATGTTTCAAAGGGATGGAAAAGAGACTTCCCAGACCAGGAGTATCCATGCCACCTATTCTTTGTAAAATCTGTTCTGAAGTGAGCTACTCTCTATAAATTCAGAACATTTTCCCAGAGAAAACTGGTTTGGGAGCTTGCTGTCCCATTTCACAGTCATTTGTCAACTTTTTATGACCCTGTTCCACAGTTTTTTTTCTCCTTTCAACCTCTTTTATAAGTTAAATTAGGCTATAGGATTATCAGCTTATTTACACCTGATTCATAATGTTATTCTGAAATAACTCATAACCACTGTGAAAGATCTGGTCAACTTGTATTTATTATCTTTTAATATCTCCTTTCTTTCCAAATAGATTCCCTCTCCTCCCCAGAGTCATCCCTTGTAATAACGAATTGAAAAAGAGAAAAAAGTAGTCCAGCAAAATTAACCAACATATCAACATATGCAATGTTCCACACCAATAGTCCCCCACCTCTGTAAAAAAAGGGAGGAAGACTCATTTCTCTTCTCTTTTTGAAGGGCCAGACTGGTCATTAAAATTTCATCAGGTTTTGTTGTTATAATTATTGTTATTTTTTTCAATTACATTATTGTGGTCATTGTATATATCGTTTTCCCGGTGCTGCTTATTCCTCTGTATCAGTTCATATATCTTCTCATGATTCTCTGTATTCTTCATATCCAATTTCATTTTACTAGGTGTGGTACAATGTTACTAGCCTAATCAATATCTTCTTAAATCCATACTGTCAGCCAGTATGTCAGCTCTCATTGGGTTATCTGCAAATTTGACAACCATGCCATCTATGCCTTTATCCAATTAATTGAAAAAAAATGTTAACTAGCACAGAGCTAAACACAGATCCCTCCACTAGAGACCACTTTCTAATTTGACATAGAACCATTAATGACTGACTATGTTTTGAATCTGGTCATTCAACCAATTCTGAAATCAACTGATGATATTATCATTTAGTCCATTTTTTGCTACCCTACCCAATACTTTGCTAAAATTGAGGTAAGCATTTGTCAGTATACTATAGAAGAAATATCCTTTTACATTCTCTCCATCCCCAGTATTCTACTGTTCTAAGTAATAGATAGTATTGCAGATAGTAGGTGCTCAGTAAATATTTTTTTCATGAAAAAAAATTAGGTGAACTATATCTACCACATTTTCCTGGTCTAGGAACTCTGTCAAAAAAAATTAAATAGTTTGGCACAACCTGTTCCCAATGAAGCCATAATCACAGTGGTCACTACTTCCTCTTTTAAAGGTTTTGTCTCTAGTGATAAATTCTAGAATTTTAAAAGTAATCAAAGTCAAGCTCAGTGGCCTATAGTTTGCTGATTCCATTTTCTTCTCTTTTTTAAAAATCAGGACATGTGCCCTTTTCCAGTCCTTCAGTATCTTCCTGGTTTCCTAATATCTTTTTCTTTCTTTCTCTTTATTTCCCATCCTTCTTCTCTGTCTCTTATTTCCTTTTTTTTTTTTCAAGACCAAGTCTTCCTATCTCTCCTATGTTGGAAATTAAGTGGACATTTACATGCCTGATGCATTACTGACCCCATTGGCACAGAAGCTTTAACAAGCTCTGCTTCCAACCTGCCTGCCTACTAGGAAACCTGATGGCCCCTTGTGCCCAAGGGTTCACTGTATTGTGACTGGATTTAGTATAGAGACCCTATTTGCTTTATCCCTCCTGCAGCTTAGAACTCCTGAGCTCAAGCAGGCACCTCCCTAGCCTCAGCCTTCTGGACAGCAGGAATTATAAGTGTGCACAGCACCATGCCTGGCTTCCATCATCTTTCAAAGGTCATTGTCATTGTTGACAATGTCTCAGCAATCACATCTACCAAGTCTTTCAGCAGGCAAGGTGTAATTGATTTGACCGGATGATTTGAACCCATCAAGGGCAGCTTAGGTTTCTCTGACTATTGCTTTACTTATCTTGGGTATTAATCCCAATTAACCATTTTTGTTTTGTTTTTTCTTGTTCTGATCTAAAGAACTTTCCTTAGCAGAAAAAAACAGGAAGCAAATTAAAATTTGACTATCATTGTCTTTTTCCTGAACTCCTTTAAGTCTCAACTAAAATCTCATCTTTTATAGGAAGCCTTTCCCAATCCCTCTTAATTCTAGTGCCTTCACTCACTTAATCATTGCTGATTAGCCTTTACATAGCTTACTGTAC
The DNA here is from genome assembly GCF_028583685.1 of Petaurus breviceps papuanus. NCBI lineage: Eukaryota > Metazoa > Chordata > Mammalia > Diprotodontia > Petauridae > Petaurus > Petaurus breviceps. The sequence goes on from NW_027187347.1 coordinate 17,163,335, forward strand.
ATATTTGTTTGCTTGTTGTCTCCTCCATCCAAGCATCTAACAAATGTTTAGTGACTGTCTGAGTCCCCGTCACTGATTATCATCACCTCCTCTACTTCTAACTGCAGGCCTATCCCTCCCTACCCTTTTTTTAAACAGGCTAGGAAACTGGAGCCCAAGGAGGTGGAGGGACCACCTGCAAATCACAGTAGTAGCAGATACATTTCAATCTTACCAATAACATTCATTCACAATGAGGACTGATAAGGTTACCCACTCCTGGGAACATTTGAATTTTAATAGAAGCAAGTAGCAAAGAAATTGATTCTTTTGGTAGTTTCAGTATCAGTGGGCTGGGTAAATAAAGCATTCTGCAGCTAAGGGGATAAGAATCCTCTCCAAGTTAAAACTTCAAAGAGAAGGGATAGGGCCATTTGTCAAGAGTTTGGGAGTTTTAACAGGAATGGTCAGGGAAACTCCCAGGGAGCTGGACACACTCTCTGGCTTCTTGCTAAGGGACATGAGCTTTGCTGGGATGACACTGGGGACTCCTGATTAGGTCCTAGTGACTTTGGCCATCCCAAAGATGTTTGTTAAGGGAGAGTCAAAAGGATGAACTCTTGTCAGGAGATGTCCCTTCTGTGATCCATAAAATAAAATAATCACCACTAATCTCATCTCCATGCTGCTAACTCAAGTCTTGGCTGACACCATCTCCCTCAGCCTCCTTTCCCTCTGATTGGAGGGCTAGAGGGTAGAGTATCAAACTCCTCCCAGTGCCTTCCTTTATTGAGGGCTGAAACTAGACTTTTGGGCTCACTCTGCCCTGCATCTGCTGTGCTGCCTGATTTTTATTTTTCAATTCCATGGAACAAGATACTTCTGTGTTGGGTACCCTCTGGTGTGTCTCAGCACCTTTATTCCCTACCCTCATGACTTGGGGAATGCTTCAATGCTTTTCAATCAATCAAGCATTTATGTTCAGTTGTTTTTCAGTTGTATCTGACTCTTCATGACCCTATTTGAGGTTTTCTTGGCAGTGGTTTGACATTTCCTTCTCCAGTTCATTTTACAGATGAGGAAACTGAGGCAAACAGGGTTAAGTGATTTGCCCAGGGCCACACAGCTAGTAAGTGTTTGAGGCCAAATTTGAACTCAGGTCTTGTTAACTCCAGGTTCAGCTCTATATCCACTGTGCCACCTAGTTGCCCTCAAGGATTTGCCTGGTATCAAAGTGAAACTTTCTAATCTTGAACAAAGACTGTCTACTCTTATCTCCTCCTTATGGATAATTGTATGAGTATAGTGGCTGTTCTTTATGTATTGTGGTCAATTACCAATTGGACTGAATTTCTTCAGACTCCTTGGGTTGATGACATCTGGGCTCAGGGATTTACATCTGGTTAATTGACATTATTTTTCCCTGACCTGTGATTTCAGTGGTTGGGGAACTCCCAGAAGTTCAGCTATGCAGCTTTCTTAACCAGTGAAGATTAGCAGCTTCTCTGCAACTTAGGGTACTGGAGAGTTCTCTGAGGCATAGAGCAGTTGTGTCACCCAGGCAGGATGTGGTCGAGATGGGACTCCAGCCACTTCTTCCTGACTCCAAGGACAGCTCTCTATCCCTACGTCACATTGACTCTCATTGGTTGATTAACTCTAGAAATGTATACCTTTGCCATTTTTTAATCTTTTTACTTACAACCTCATGCTTCAAAAGACTCTTTGGGGATGGTGTCTTCCCTTAAGTTCTTTTCCAGGAAAGAGCTAGAGAAACATACTTCATTTAATTAATGTTATCTCAGCAATGGTCCCGGCGTAGGGAGACCCGGGATCACTTCTGGCCTCAGATACTTAGTGGCACCCACACAAAATAACTGGCTGTGTAACCTTGAGCAAGTTACTTAACCCCAATTGCTTATAAAAAAAAATAATGTTATCTGCTTTTCTATCAATTCAGCATTTATTAAGCACTAACTATGCTGGTAGTGTATTAGGCACCATCCAGACCTTTCTGCCTTCATTTCCAAGGGGAGAAAAAAGATGCACATAGATAAATTAATGCAATATATAGTGGTCATGGGGTCCTCTAGCTGGGCTCATTTTTTAAGGCATTTAAAGGGCTCTTAGCTCTTTGGAGTGTCTCACAAGAAAAGGGGTGCCTCAGGATGCAGTTCCCAGACTGATACCTGCCCAGAAGGAGGAGGGAGGAGTAAAACAAAGGTCTTCTTTCACTTTTTAACTCCTTAAAATAATAAGCATTCCCTGGAGCAAAGGGATGTAGTTCTCATCACTACTTCTAAACTTGAAGAGAAGAGTTGAAAGGTGTGCAGGAGTGAACTGTGTGCTGGCACTGAAATGCAGGACAGTAAGTTTGTAGGAATGTGGCTGGAATGCTACTGAGTGGGTCCTCCCATAAAGCAGTGCTGCTTTGTACCTGCCTCTGACCCCACCCACAGCCCAGCTGGAGCTATATGTAGGGAAGGTTGGTTTTTGTTTTGTTTTTTTCCATCCTCTTTAGAGATGGGACCAGAAATCTAGGGAAATCATAACTGAGGATCTCTTCTCCATCTCACATTTCCTCAACCTCCAAAGTAACTGGCAAGTCACAGGACATGAGCCAGAGGTACTCAGTCCTGTCCCAGCAATCTAAGGCTACAAGACTACCAAAAGCTCTGTCCTTACAGCCCCATAGTTAAGCAGGTCATGTGTGGAGCACCCATGACATTTCCCGAACCTGGACTGCCCCCTCTATATTGTTCTTGGGTCCAGAGTCCTCATTTGAATATGCAGCTATTTAGGAGATGCATTTTAGTCCCCTAAAAACCAGCTAAATCTAGATTCTAGTCAAAATCCCAGGAAGGAGCTATGAAAGATTTACAGTAATATTCCTTGTAAAATATTACAAATTATTATTGGAGGTGGGAAGGGGAGGGAACAGGCCTGTTATTTCATTGGTGAAGGGAATCCCAGGTGAGGAAACTCCCTTCCCGATGCAGATGGGCCTCTCCCCAGCAATTTAGAGTCTTAGAGAGTAGCCTGAAGCACTGAGAGATTAAAGTATTTATTCAAGGTGACACTGGCAGTATGTGTCTGAGGTAGGACTCACTTGAATCCCAGTCTTCCTGATTCCAAGGTCAGCACTGTCTTCGTTATTCCATAGGACTTCTCTTAATTATCACTAGAAGAAATTTGGTAGAATGGACAAAACACTAAGCTGAAAATCAAGATGATCTGGGTCTAAAGCCTGGGTTCAAGAACTGCTTTTCCTTCCCCCACCCCTAGGCAATGGGGTTAAGTGACTTATGCAAGGTCACTTAGGTAGTATATATCAGAGATCACATTTGAACTCAGGTCCTCCTGACTCCAGGGCCTGTGCTCTATCCACTGCACCACCTAGCTGCTGCTTGTCATACTACTTCTATGACCTTGGGCAAATCATGTAACATCTCTAGGTAAGAGTTCCTCCTCATCTGTAGAATGAAGGAGTGGAATTAAATGGGCCCTTCCATCTCTAAGTCCATATCCTGTGAACCTACCTGTGATATTTACTAGCTGTGTAACATAGTCAAGAGACACTTAACCTGAGTCTCAGTTCTATCTATACAATAGGAATAAAAACAATACTTGTAGTACCTTTTTTAAGGAGTTATAACGAAGCTCAAATGAGATAAAGCACTTTGCAAACTTTAAAGTTTATTTAAATGTTAGCTGCCGTCATCGTCTCCTCCTCCTTCTCCTCCTTCTTCTTCTTCTACTACTACCACTACTACTACTTTTCAAGGCTATGAAAATAAAAGGTAGAGGAAGAGAGTAGAAAATGTATTTGTATAACCTCGCTTTCATTAAATGCTTCAGTCTAGTTTTATCTGAACACATGAAATGTTACCTAGTCTCATTACCCAAAAGAGTAAGAATGCAAGGGAACTATCTTTACTTTTTCTGATATCTGTTAAATTTTAAAAATTATTAATCCTTTAAATTTATTGTGCTGAGAATAATATTTTGTTTTGTTCAAAAAGATAGCAGTGCATTAAAGTGGTTTCTAAATCACCAAATGGTTATCAAAACAGGAGTTTTCAATGGTAGAGGAACCAAAAGGGGATTGGGAAATGCATAGTAAAGAAAGAGCCTGGCTGTTAGGACTCAAATGCATCTCTGATCAATGTAGATGTGCCCTCCAAGGGACAGATTTAACGCCCACCCATCCTGTGGGACTCTTGTCTGTATCTCTACCCTCCTTAGCATTTTTTCCTCATCCACCTGATTTTTTTTCTTTATTGTTCATTATTTTGCCACTTGCCTTTCTGCTGTGTGCTGTTTTGTCCCATTCCAGTTGTAAACTTTTAGAAAGCAGGATCTGCCTTCTCTGTGTTCTGAAACCCTGATCTACCCATGACAACAATTTGATACCTTGAGGGCAGGTACTCAATAAATCGTGAGGGATTTGTTCCCTCCAAGTGAAACATGACCTTTACTCCCTACATGTCCACTATAGTAACCTCTCCCTAGTCAGGTAGATGGTAATCCCCTCCCTGGTCAGGAAGAATGTCTTGTAGATGCTGATAATGAACTTAACAATGAGACAGGTCCTGCTAGATGAGTCAGGTACTCCCTATATAATTGGTGCATTAATTCCTTCAGCTCCTGGGCACTTTTAAGTGCAAGGTGGTACAATATTAATGTTATTGCAAAATACCTCTAAAGAACTGAACAAATGCACCTCCTTTCTTTGCAGAGGTGAAGAACTATGAGTGTGAAGTATTGCATATCCTATCAGACAGTTAACATGTTGCTTGATTTTTCTAAACTTTTTTCACCTTTTTTATTCTTTGTTACAAAAGATGACTTTCTAGAAAGGGGAATAGAGAGGGATAGATTAGAAAATAAAGGTGATGTAAAAATAAAAGATATCAGTAAAAAGATTTAGTACCTCTAGTACTCTGAAATAATTATTGTATTTTTGTACATGCTAAGACTAGATTTAAAAAAAAAAAAGCCATTTAACAGAGACCTAGAAACTGCTATGTAAAGAAAATTTATAAAAGTGGCAATCATTTTTTTGTTGTTCTTCAGTCGTGTCCAACTCTTCCTGACCGCTTGGGTTTTTCCGACGGTGGTTTTCCATTTCTTTCTCCATCTCATTTTATAGATGAGGAAACTGAGGCAAACAAGGTTAAATGACTTGCCCAGGGTCACACAGCTAGTAAGTATCTGAGGACAAGATAAGTATTCCTGACTCCAGGCCTGGCACTCTATTCACTATACCACCTAGAAATCACTTTATTTAAAGTATTTAAAGACTAGAAACTACTGCAGAGAGTTTTGAAAGTTGTTAGATTAGATAACAATAATGATTCTGAAATATAAGGTTTGAGGAAACCATAACAAAATCAAGTGTGCCAGGTTTCCTTTAATCTCTTACAGAACAATCAATTTCACCCAGTTTGATCTATTTCCTAAATTATAATAACTGACATTTTAATTCCACTTGAAGCTTAACAAAGCACTTTATATACAGTGTATATTGTTTAATTTGATCCTCACAATAGCTCAAGTTCAAATATTATCCCCAGTTTTTAAATGGAGTAACTAAGAGTCAGACTTGCCCTTGATAAGGTAAATCAAATATGCCAGGGCAGAATTTGAACCCAGGTCTGGCCTCATTCTGAGTTCAGCACTCTACTACATTGGCCTGCCTTTCAACATGCCTTATGTTTTGTCATTCTTGTGCCTCTCTTTATATTATTTCTTTCACCTGAAATGCCTTCCCCAATCACATCTCCACCTATCAAAATCTAATTAAATCTTTTAAGGCTCAAGTCAAATACAATACTTAGAATCATAGATTTGAAGGGGGGTGGGGTTCAGGGAGGGGAGAGAGCTGGTATTAAGAAGACCATCCAAGTCCAAATCCTTTATTTTGCAGATGAAGCAGGCCCTAGAGAGATTAAGTGACAAGGTCACATAGTTAATAAGTGGTAGTCACAGGATTTGAACCTGGGTCTCCTGACTCCAAATCCAGAACACTTTTCCACCATATCACGAACAGCTAGTCAGCCAGCTCTAAGTGCCCTGTCTGCTCTCTGAACTCCTACAACACTTTTACTGCTAGGTCACTGGGTTATCTGTATAAATGTCTTATTTTCCCTAAGAGATCTTAAATTCCTGGAGCACAGGGACTGTATCTTATCCCCCACCAGCACCTACCACAGTACTTTGCATGTAATTGAGTCAGCAAAGGATTGTTAAATATTTGAATAAAAAAATGCTCTCATAAAAAAATACTGGACAATACAGATGACTTTTCTTCTCTTGCTGTTTCAAGGGTAAGCATTTACTAAACTTGTGTTACCACTTTCCTGGAGGAGTGTCTGTTGGGCAGGAATTAGAGCAGGGATCACAAGTTTAACAGTCTTCAATCCCCTTCAGACATAAAATCTGGTCAAAAGTCCATCTCTAAGGGCAACAGATCTTTTTTTTTCTCCTTTGGCAGTCTGATGAAACCTATAGACCACCTTCTCAGAATAAAGTTTTTAAATGCACAAAATAAAATGCATAGGATTACAATCCAGCTGCTAACATTATCAAACCACCAAAACTGCTCCCTCTGAAATGACTAATGATCTCTTAGCTGCCAAATCCAACGGTTTTTTCTCACTCTCCTTTCTCCTTGACCTCTCTGCAGTCTTGGACAATGTTGATCGTTCTCTGATCTTAATACTCTCTTTTCTCTAGGTTTTTAGGACACTTCTCTCTCCTAGTTCTCCTCCTACCTATCTGACTACTCCTTCTCTGTCTCCTTTGTTGGATCCTTTTCCAGATCATACCCTTGAATAGTAGGTGTCTCTCAGGGTTCTGTCCTGGGTCATCTTCTCTTCTCCCTCTGTACTATTTCACTTGGCCATCTCCTCAGCTCCCATCGATTTAATTACCATCTCTAAGCTGATGATTGTCAAATCTAACTATCCTGCCCCAAACTTTCTGCTGACCTTCAATCTTGCATCTCCAAATGCTTTTCCAACATTTGGAACTAGATGTCCAGTAGACATCTTAAACTCATTATGTCCAAAATGGGACTCATCTTTTCCCCTAAAACTCTCTCCCCTTCTCTGGCCTCCGCTATTACTGCAGAGGGCAGCACCATCCCCCTAGTTCCTCAGGCTCAAGATCTAATATTCGTCCTGGACTCCTCACTATCTCTCACCCCCATATCCAAGCTGTTTCCAAAGTCTATCAGTTTCACCTTCACAGCAATTCCTGAATACACCCCTTTCTCTCTTCTGACTCCATCCCCACCTTGGTAAGGCCCTTATTACCTCACAGCCAGACTGTTGTAATAGTCTGCTGGTGGATCTGCCTGCCTCAAGTCTTCCCCCACTACAATCCATCCTCCATTCAGTCATTAAAGTGATTTTCTTAGAGCAAAGACCCAATCATGCCACTTCCCTACTTGATAAACTCCAATGACTTCTTATTGCTTCCAGGATCAAATACAAAATCCCATGTTGGTCAAAGTCCTTCATAACTGATGTAATCCTAATAAAGCTTACCCCAGCCCTAGTATTCTAACTTCATTATAGGCCTGGCCCCACTGAACAGCAGGCCCACTGTATCTATCTATCCTCCCTGCCAATGTCCTAACTTCTTCATATATGCCTCACTGCTCACTGGAACAACAGGTGTGTCCCTGAACTCTTAGTTCCCACAGAAATAACAGGGTGTGTCCATGTGATGGGAACCTAGCTACTGCCTCTACCTAGTCACTGCCCCCAGACCCATTCCCACAGAAAAAGGTGTGTTCTTATATTCAATCACAATCACATCATCCATCTAGCCCAAGACAGGACCACAGTGCCTAACTATCTCTCTTGACCAGACAGCATGACCAGAATGTTTAACCACCTGTAATGGTAATGGTAATGTAATTTGAATTTGAAGACGTTTTTGTCTTGGCAAGTAAACAGGTACTTAGCAGCTTGTTTCAAGTTGAGCAAAGGTAGCAGGTACTTAGCACTTAGTAATTGATCAAGCCTCTGTTGGGGAAACAGAAGGTATGTACTCCTGTCTCCTGTTACTGATGTAACAGGAAGGGGTTGGCTGAAACAGGAAGCTAATGCTGTGTGTATATAAGGAAAAGCCCCAGGAAGGGACAGTCAGAATTTCTTGGGACCAGCATCTGGAGATAGAGCAGCTACAGAAGAGAAATGAGAATTGAGAACTGAATCAGAATTTCCTGAGAACTTGTGATGGCCAGAGCTTCTTCTGAAGAGGAGCCCAGGAGCCTCTCCACCCACTCCATCCCCCCCCTCATCCCCCCACCCCTCCCAGGCCGGATAAAGTGATTCTGATATTTTGAACGAGCTGCAGAAGACTGAGGAAGCATGACCTGGATGCTAACACTTTGTCTGTTTGTGGCTTGGTTGAGCCTTGAATTCCTGGGAACGGAAATTGTGAAGGATTTGAGATGGACTGGACCCTGGGAACTTCAGTGTGGAGCAGGATTTACATGGAGAGCTGGACAAGGAACTGGGAGCTGTCTGCCTTTGAATCCAGGTGACTGGTGGATTCAGGTAGGAGTTGTCAAGATGAAAAGACCTCTCTGTAGGTACTGAGTATTGATGAAATTGTAGTTTACCAGTGACCTAGTGGAGGAGCTATGCTATATATGAGAAAGAGCAGAAGCAGGACAGTCAGAATTTCTCCCAGTGAGCATCTGGAAGCTGCAACTTCTGCTGAGACCTTTCTTCTGGGAATTTCTGCTGAGACCTTTCCTTTGGGAATTTCTGCTAAGAACTTCCAAGAACCAGACTGAGGAGCTACCGTGAGTGAGAAAGGAGAATCCCTGCTTGAGGGAACCTGTTCTGTTGTGACGACTTGAGAATGTGGGTGTTCACCGTATAAACTATGTGTATCAACTTCATGGCTACTGTAATGACTTTGGCTTTCTGCTTCTGGGACTCGGTTTTCTGGTATTTGAATAAAGGCTTTGGTTCTGTCTTCTATGTGGAGAGTCTGCTACACTTTGTGATTCACAACTATACCAGCATATTCATAACCACCATAGGTGTTGTGAATATTGCATTATATCGATGGGACCCCTCCTCCATTACCTAATCCCTTAACAAACTCCTCCTGCTTTTTTAATATTCATGATTTCTGTTATATAAGTGCATCTTTACCCTATAAAAATCCATTTTGCTTTCTCTGAAGTTGCTGGTTCCTCTTGGAACTTAGCCCCTTTCAACAAATGACTATATTTGGATTAGAGGTGGTCTGTGAATTCACCACAATGCATCATGAAGCCCCAACAGTTTTGGGGTGGGCAGAACCCCCACCGCAACAGTTTGGGGCGTCCCTGGGTAACTAACCCCTCCTGCCTTTCCAGTCTTCTTACTCCTTGCTCCCCAAAATATACTCCTCTCCTTGGTCCAGTGACATTCCAGGAACAACTTACTCCCTCTCTGGATATTTTCTCTGGCTCTTCCCCATGCCCGGAACATTCTCTGTCCTCCATTCTGACTAGTGACCTCTGTGGCTTCCTTTAAGTCCAACTACAATCCCACCGTGTGTAGGAAGCTTTCCCTAACCCCCCTTAATTCTAGGGCCTTCCCTCTGTTAATTATTCCCTGTTTATCCTGTATATGGCTTGTTTTGTATAAATTTGTTTGCCTGTTGTCTCCTCCATTATATTGTAAGCTCCCTGAGGTCAAGGATTGTCTTTTACCTCTTCTTGTATCCCCAGCACTTAGCATAGTTCCAAACACATAGTAGACCCTTAATGAAAGTTTAATGATTAGGGGCGGCCCGGTGGCTCAGCGAGTAAGAGCACCGGCTCCAGTGTCGGGATGACCTGGATCAAATCCGGGCTCAGATACTCAGCACCACACCCAGAAATAATAACTGGCCGTGTAACCTTGAGCAAGTTACTTAACCCCGATTGCTTAAAAAAAAAAAAAAAAGAAAGTTTAATGATTATTACATTGTGATAGAGTTACCAAAATGTCCAAATTCATGAACCTCAGGTTAAGAACCCCTGTTCCAGGAAGTTATCTTAGAATGACCAAGGATGAAAAAAGGTATCCCTCTACATTATAACATAAATCAGACAATAGCTTCTGGAAGTTCCCTATATCAGGCCGGGAAATGTTCCAAAGATCTCTACCCTCTAGTGGAAGAAATCAGGTGAAACTATTTTGCTATTGGCTTTATCAAATGGAATGGGTCATTTGCTAGCTTACATTCAAGATTTTGGAGAAAGTTGGTGCTGCTTAATCTATGATTTCAGATATAGATAGCAGGGTGAACCAGTACTTCTTGAAATTTAGTCAGAAGGATCAGGACAAAGAGAAAGAAAAGCTGACTACTTAGACTGGGCTTTATGGAGTTGTTTGTGTGGGAGTGGCGTCACCCTGACTCCAGGGTCTCCTACTCAACTGTGAAAGTTCAGGAAGTTGATTCTCAATGCACAGGGTGAAGAGATTATAGGGAACTGAATCACGTTCATCAAACTCCTGAGATTAATTGCTAAATTGGGGTTTATTGTTCAGTGATATCCAACTCTTCACGATCCCATTTGGGGTTTTCTAGGCAAAGATACTGGAATGGTTTGCCATTTCCATCTCCACTTCATTTTATAGATGAGGAAACTGAGAAAAATAGGGTTAAGTGACTTTCCCTGAGTTATCCAGCCAGTATCTGAGACTGAATTTGAAATCAGGCCTCCCTGACTTCAGCCCAGTACTCTATCCACTGTGCCCCCTAGCTGCCCCATCACTTGGGGTACCAATTTATTAATTTATACTAAGAAATATAAATGCCAAATAAATTGGAATATTCATATTGACTGGTTCATACATTCACTTCCCAGTAGCAAATTAAATCAATATTAAGTAAAGTTGCTTAGTGAGAAGAATCAAACCAGAGTTAGATAATGTCAGTGCTTTGATAGTATCAACTCGAGGAGCCTGATGTTTCTATCTCCACCATAGTAATATGCCTGACTGGTAAACATGATAAAATTGGTCAGAGTACCCTAGCCCTTGGACTTGACTGTTTAAATAGTGATCAATTCTTATAAAGTTAGTTTCTTTTTCCAAGTGGTCCCTAGAGACTGCCACACCCTTTGGTTTTCATTTGTCATTCACAGCTTTCAATTTACAAGATTACAGTTTTTATATAAACTAAAGAGGAATTCTCTAGCCACCAGAGCACTGGTCTTGGAGTCAAAAGATATAGTAGGTTTGGATCCTAGTCCCCACCACCTACTAGGAATGCAATCATGGGCAACCTCCCTGAGCCTTATATTATTCATTTGTAAAATGGGGACAATAATGTTTGTGCTACCTGACTTATAAGACTGTTAAGGAAAACGTTTTGAAAACTTTAATGTAAACGTGATTATTAATAGTTGGAGGCAAGGAGACCTTAGAGTGAATCCTGCCACAATGACACAAGCCGACTGTGTGACCCTGGGCAAATCCTTTAAACTTCTTAATATCCTGGGCCATATTCAAATTCTATAAATTACAAATTAGTTGCTATCTGCATTAGTGAAGGAAGTTTCCAAACACCACTTCCTATGAAAATCACTGGCCTAGCCCAAGGGAAAAAAAGTTTAATGATAGTAATTAACATTCAAATTGATATCTTCTTGATGGGAATTTGGGAGTGACTTTTGTCTCATCAACAACCCTTCACATACTATCTCTCAGGATAAGTTACTTCTGCATGTGTACAGTTCCCTCAATTTCATGGTAATTCTTATTAGCTCCAGTTCAAGGGGGACATTTTCTGAGTTTGTCCTCAAATTCTGGGGATTTGCCCTATATGGATCAGATAGCTACTTGTGCCCTGAAACAAGTGGCACAGATCAGAATCTTATTTTGCTTTTATAATGAACATTTAAGTTGAATTTGAACTATCTACATTTAAATTCAGCTAGTACAAGGGCAATCTCTGCCAAATGATTCCAAGAATTCAAATTACACTCTTTTATATATCATAATAATTATAATAGTTAATAATTTATTAATATATTGCATATAATTCAAACTTATAATATAAGCATATGAAATATTAATTCTATATTAATGTAATTGATTAATAATTTATAGTATTATAAAGTTAAAAAACACTTTACATATATCTCATTTTAGCCTCACAACAACCCCAGGAGGTAAGTACTATTATTCCTCACATTTTACAAATTAAAAAACTGAGGACAACAGTGGTTAAATTACTTTCTCAGGGTCACATAGCTAATAAGTGTCTGAGGTCAAATTTGAACTCTAGTCTTCCTAACTCTGGATCCAGTGTTCCACTGTGCCATTAAATAATGCGCTGGGAGAATGTTGCAATTTTTAATGCAATCACAGTTACATCTGTCACCTGCTATAATCAAATTGTATTTTCTTCAACAGAATCTTCAGCTTGTAGGACATACTAAGGATGGCCAAAGGTGACTCCTCTGTGCGGTGCTTCCAAGGCCTGTTGATTTTTGGAAATGTGATTATTGGAGTAAGTAATTAGAATTTTTCAGGAACTTAAAAGTATTTGAGTGAACAAAATCAATATTGCTAGGACAGGAAGGAAAGATGTCAATTGGGGAAAAAAACTTTTCATCAATTATCTCTGAAATGATTTTGTTATTCAAGATATATCAGGTATGAATGCTAATACATAAGACTAATAGCTATTTCTCAACGGATAATGTGTGGGGTGAAAAACCCATTCAAAATTTAAGCAAGAACACAGAGGTTTCTCAGGACAAAAACAGGAAATTTTTATTCTCTTTCCCTAAGGGAAGAGGGCAGTCCTCTCCATGTCCGATCAGGGAGAGGAGGCGTGTTACAGAAGACACAAGAATGTATACCCTAATGCAGTCAAGCTCCCTCCCACCGCTATCCCTTCTCCTTTTGTCTGGGAGGCAGGCTCAAGTCTCAGAGTGAAAATCTTCCCCAATGGCAGATAACAAAGAAGCCTGCTACTATCCCCTATTGGCTGGGAGGCAGAACAAGGAACCAGGGTATTTTTCATGTCCTTTTTTGGATAATGCTAAAGCAAGGGAGAGGAAAAGGTCACCAGCAAGGGTGGAGGTGGAAAACCCCTAAAGGGCCTAATGCTGATAAGGGTGTGGCAAACAAGGGTGGAGGTCGAAAGACTCCTGAAGAGGCCTAATGCTGATATGGCAGTAGTAAAGAAGGGGGAAAGAAGGAGGAAAGGGGAATCTGAAACTCCAGCTTGCTCCCACAAGAAAACTTATGGGCTGAGAAGTTTTAACCTTTCCCATTCAATAAGTAGTCAAAATACATGAACAATTCTCAAAGAAATTGCAAACTATTAACAACCATATGAAAGATTGGTCCAAAGCATTAAAAATAAAAGAGATTCAAATCAAAACAACTGAGGTTTCACTTTGCAGCCAGCAAATTGGCAAAGATACCAGAAGCTGGAAATAGTCATTGTTGATGGTACTGTAGGAAGACAGGTAGACTCTTAGTAGAACTCTGATTTTGTTCAAACAATATTTAAGAAACTTGGAATTATAATGTAATATAATGTTATAATATAATAATAATGTTTTTTTTTAAAAAGTAACTATATATAATGTTCATACCCTATACCTAGAGACACCACTGTCAGGCATGTTATTTTCTATATATACGTGAACAAATGTTTGTGGATATATACATGCATATACACATACATAATATATATCTGTAGACACATTCATATGTTTGTGTATGTATATGTTTATGTATATAGGCATATTTTACATGTGTGTGTACATACACATATATGTATGTGTATATGTATGTATGCAAGTATACTTCAAGAAAGAAAGGTCCCATATATAGCAAAATATTTATAATAGCCCTTTTTATTAGGAGAAGAGGAGGCAGGTAGCAAAGAACTGGAAGCAGAGTAAGTAGTCATTCATTTGGAAATAACCATGCAAATTGTAGCACATAAATGTAATGGGTTATTACTGTCCTGTAAAAAAAAGATGAATGTGAAGAATTTTTTTAAACATGGAAAGACTTAAATGAACTCATACATAGGGAAGTAAGTCAAACCTGGAAAGCAATATACATAATAACTACAATAATGTAAATAGAAAGGGAAAAAAACTAATTTAAATGCTGTGGCATTATAATAACCAAGCTTGGTCTAAAGGAACTGAGAAAATGTAAATGTACTTCTCTTCATTGAAGAGGGTAAAGATTATGCATGTGGAATATTGCATATGTTCAGACTGGGCATATGTATTAGTTGTTTCCCCCCCTTTTTCTTTTTAAATCTTTGTTCACAGAGAAAGTACAGAGTCAACAGCTTGGAAAAGGAAGGACAAAAATTGATTGAAGAAAACAATTCCTTAAGAAATACAATTGGCCAAATGGAAAATAAAATCCACTGAAGAAAACAACTTAAAAAGTAGAGTTGGGCAAATGGAAAAGAAGGTACAAAAGTTACCTGAAGAAAATAATTCCTTAAAAAGTAGAACTGGGCAAGTGAAAACTATTGATTCTATGAGACATCAAGAATGAGTCAAACAAAATCAAAAGAATGAAAAAATAGATGAAATGTAAAATACTTCATTGGAAAAACAACTGACCTGGAAAATAGATCCAGGAGAGATAATTTAAGAATTATTGGGTTACCTGAAGGCCATGATAAAAAAAAATAAGAGACTGAACAGCATCTTTCAAAAAATTGTCAAGAAAACTTCCCTGATATTCTAGAACCAGATGGTAAAATAGTCATTGAAAGAATCCACCAATCACCTTCTGAAAGAGATCCCTTAATCAAAGACAAAGTACATTATCTATAGAAAGTGATGTGTTGGGGTTGGCTCATACTCATACAAGCTGATTGTTAAATTTTCAATGTGAGCATTTATACCTGGGAAATCTGCAAATGCTACAAATTAGGCTTGATTTATTGTTTTGTTGATTGTCTAGATTTAAGAATGTGGTGGAGAAAATGTTAATAATACAGCTCAAACTTGAAAATATGGGCCAGCTTATTTTTTGAGAGCTAGTTGTTAAACATTGATAAGCACACAACCATATATTCAAAATGAACATGATGTAAAAACAAAAGGCATCAATTGAAACCTTTTTAACTATGTGAGCTAGAATCTCAGTTAAGGAATAATCTTGTATTATATAATACAACTATAATACATTGAAAGTTTGTGGTTGGAAAAAAGTGAGTAATCTTTTCTCTCCCCTCCCTAAAGCAGTGAACCATCCCAGCAAAGGGTGAAGAAATGCCAAGGAGGCTGAAAACAGCTTTCACTGCTGACCCCTAAAGCCTCTTCCTATAAGAATCTCTTTTCCTCTGCTCTGCTGCTAATGAGCCTGCCCTAGACCCCAGAGGGAATTGGAACGTTCCATCTAATTGTCTGAGGTGGTTGACAACAAATTCTCCCTGCTTCAACTCTGAGTTAGTGCACTCTCTTTCTAGAAATATCATTTAATTGCTTATTTGTGTATGAGAGAGAAAGGCAGTGTTTGTAGAGACTATTGGGCTTGGAATAAGGAAGACATAGGTTCAGATCATACCTGGGTATCATAGCTGGATGATCCTGGCAAATCCTTTAATTTCTCTGGGCTCCCAATTTCCTCATCTGTAAAATAGAAGGACCAACTTCTGTGAAAATTAATTATTGCTTCTGTATTTTATAATTGATTTCACTCCCATGGATTCTCTTCTGTAACCTTATTCTGTATTCTATGTAAAAAAACTTAGACTTTGTTTGTCTCTGAGTGAAACTCGTGAGTTCAGAAGTTCAGTCTTCCTCACAGTTAGATAGATGCCAAAGGCTATTCTCTTTATTGATCATTTTTAGTAAAAGAAAAGCTCTGAGCTAAATTTAGAAGTCAATACTCTCATAAAACTCTCTCATTCTAAGGGAACTCTTATCCTTGCATCATCTGTAAATCACTTTGTGCCAAGGAAGCTTGTTATCCTCATAATTTCATCTCTGGAGAAACTCCATGACTTTTGAATGCTATCCCGGAAAGCATACAAGCTGACCTGGCCTGATCTTAGCCCCTCATCATCCAATTAAAGGTGGTCTTATCTCAGACCCAGACACCAGTGAGTCTACTATCCCTGGTCCATTGTCAATAGCCCTGGGATGCAGCTAGGTCTCATAAATCCATAAAGCATTACTCTAAGACAGAGAGGGGTCTTAGTCCTACTAGGTGGATACTAAGTGGGTAAGCTCCTTACCTTAATGTAACCAAGCCTGAATCCCTCACCCCCATATTGTTGCCAAACCTCTAATCAATGGTATGATTTCCTCACCTATCCTGTTCTGTGCTTTTAAAAAGGAACAGCATTTTCAGTTCTTTGTCTTTGGCTAAAGGGAGGCAAGCCATTAGACCTGGTTTATCAACAGGTAGTATGCGCTAATAAGTAGCTGCTAATAAGCCATCATATAACTCAGAGAAAACGTGCCTCAGTCTACCTTTTGTTGAATTTTACTCACCACACCTCTATAGTACCTTCCAGTTCTAGATCTGTGTGTAAGTCTCAGATTGGGCCAGCAACTTGAGGACTTAGTGGAAAATTTGCAAAAGAAGCCGATGCTAATGAACAATAAGAAAGGAATGTGATCTTTTTTAAAAGTGGATGTTAATTCATATGAGAAAAGGTCCAAAGCTTCAGATGAAATACCCAAGGCGCAGAAGCACTTGGGACAAGGGCAATCAGAGATACAACTGGATAGGTAATAGAAACCTCTGGCACGTTAGTCCATGGCATCACAAGGGAGGGGAGAGTTAAGAGTGATCTTACAACAAGCTGCCCATGGACTTGGCACACCAGTGTTCCTCCAGGTTCTCATCTTAGTTAATGTATGGGACATCTGATTCCTTCATCATATACCAGAGCAGCTCAGCAGTACATGTGAGAGCCCTTGGCTTCATAGGGAAGAGGCAGGTTTCTGTTGAGCAACGCTTGATTGGTTTCAAAGTCAATAGAATGCTGGTCTTGGAATATGAAAGGATTGAGTTCAAATGCAGCTTCAGACCCTTATTAGCTGTGTGACCCTAGGCAAGTTACTCAACCTCTGTTTGCCTCAGTTTCCTCAACTTTAAAATAAAGGTAATAACAGCACCCCCCTCTCAGGGTTGTTATGAGGGTCAAATAAGATAATATTTGTAAAGCACTTCATACAGTGCCTGGGGGCAGTTAGGTGGCACCGTGAATAGAGTCAAGAAGACTACTCTTCCTGAGTTCAAATCTGACCTCAGACACTTACTGGCTGTGTGACCCTGGGGAAGTCACTTAACTCTGTTTGCCTCAATTTCCTCATCTGTAAAATGAACTGGAGAAGGAAATAGCAAACCACTCCAGTATCTCTGCCTAGAAAACCCCAAATAGGGTCAAGAAGAGTCAGACCTGACTGAAACAAATGAACAACAGTGCCCGGCACGTGATAGATGCTATATAAATTCTGGCTATTGTTTTTATTTCAAATCCCTAAGGCAGGGAGAGGCTAGGTATAATAAATGTACAAACTGACATAGAGTAAAGGGAACAGAATCAGGACAACTATTTGTTTAATAACAACACTAAAAATTTAATAAATTCAAAAGACTTAAGAACTCAATCAATGCAATGACTGTCCATGGTTCTGATAACGCGACATCTATGGAATAGCCTGAATTGGCACTCTTTGTTAGCCTCTGCCTCTTCTGCTGGTCCATCTTGGCAGGGGAAATTTAGTAAAAGGGTGGGGAATGGAAGTTTCTAGAAAGGAGTGTGGCAAGGGTAGGAGAGAGGAAGAGGAGTATGCATATCTTAGAGCTAAGGCAGCTTGTCAAAAAAAGTGCTTTATGATACATATGAGGGAATACTATTGTGTTGTAAGAAATGAAGGGAATGGTTTTAGAGAAACCTAGGAAGACTTGTATGAACTGATATGGAGTGAAGAGAGCAGAAACAGAATAAGTATTTATTCAATAACAACTCTAAAAATGAAACAAATTTGAAAGACTTAACAACTCTGGTCAACACAATGACCAACCATGCTTCCAGAGAACCAGTGATGAAGGATGTTATTCGCCTCCCGACAGAAAAGTGATGGACTCAATATGCAGAATGAGACACAGACCTTACTCCCCTCCACAGACTCTGGGATCCAGCAATACTGTCCTCTTTTACATTCTTTGAACAGCCAACTATCCATCTCCCTGCTTTGCCTTTTTCACTGGCTGTCCCCCATTCCTGAGATATTCTCCTTCCTTGTCTCAGTCTTCTGGCTTCCTTGGCTTCCTTCAAGTCTCAGCTAAAATCCCATCTTCTACAAAAAGCCTTTCCTAGTTCCCCTTAATGCTAGTGCCTTGCCTTCAAAATAATCTCCACTTTTTTTTTTTTTTTTTGCTTTTTGGAGGGCAATTGGGGTTAAGTGACTTGCCCAAGGTCACATGGCTAGTAAGTGTTAAGTGTCTGAGGCCAGATTTGAACTCAGGTCCTCCAGACTCCAGGGCCAGTGCTCTATTCACTGTGCCACCTAGTTGCCCCTCCCACTTTATTCTCTTACATATCTTGTTTATATATAGCTGTTTGCTTGTTGTCTCCCCCACTAGGCTGTGGGTTTCTTGAAGGTGAGAGCTGTTTTTGCCTTTCTTTGTAGCCTCAGGACTTAGCACAGTGCCTGCCACATATTAAGTAAGCCCTTAATACATACTTGCTGACTTGACCTGTTGACTTTTCACCCCTCAGATGTGTGGCATTGCACTGACAGCAGAATGCATCTTCTTTGTATCGGATCAGCACAGCCTTTACCCTTTACTAGAAGCTACCGATAACGATGACATCTATGGAGCGGCCTGGATTGGCATCTTTGTTGGCATCTGCCTCTTCTGCTTGTCTATTCTTGGCATTGTGGGCATCTTGAAGTCAAGTAGGAAAATACTTCTGGCGGTAAGATCTATACTACCCAAATTTATGTGTGTGTGTGTGTGTGTGTGTGTGTGTGTGTGTTTTCATTGAGTACAGCTAAGCACTCATGGAAAAGCTGAGGTGACCAGTGTAATCAGAACAGTTTTGCTGTAAAGTACACTTACATAGATGAGGTGCTGCATTTAACCACATACAAAGGCCTTTCAGGATGCAAAGAGGGAAAAGATACTATCCTAACATTCTTTAGAGCTTCCTGATATAACATATGTAGTCAGAGTGAGAGTTATTCTCTCCTTTTCCTGGCTGAAGAGACAGCAAACTAAGGGCAGATAACCCTCTATTCCAAGAAAATTTCAATTCCTTTACATGTGGAAGAGTTTATCTCTTTCCCTCCTTCCAATATTTGTCATTTCCCACTTAGAGGCTACACACTTTGAACAATTAGAGATTCATTCCTATGAAACTTAGGATTTTATTTCAGAATAACCATGGGCTATTTTAAAAACTTGGTAAAATATAGATGCCATTGGGAGAAGGTAACTAACACATTAGGACAGCTAGTTGGTATAGTGCACAGAGTGCCAAGCCTAGAGTCAGGAAGACATGAGTTCAAATCTAGCTTCAGACACTCTCTAGCTGTGTGACCCTGGACAAGTTACTTAACTCTGTCTCAGTTTCCTCATCTGTAAAATGAGACAGGGAAGGAAATGGCAAACCACTCCAGGATCTTTGCCAAGAAAACCCCAAGCGGGGTCACGAAGAGTCTGAGACAACTGATCAACAACACATTAAGACACTAATAGTTATGAAAATTACTATGCCAGTTACCTTTCCTTTTGTCTGGAAGGTGCTATAGTCCACTTGAGACTTGGGAGAGGGGAGTCTACTGAAGGCACAGTAAGAGGAGGGATAGATAGGGTTAGAAGAGAGGTACCATGGAAAACAAACTTCACTTGACACAATTTTGCCTAGGTATAGACCTGCTTAGCCCATAGGGGAGATTTGAATTATCATTCTTCCTTTGCACCCAGAATTATACAAGAAAAATATAGCTCTTCCCTATAGCTCCCACATTATATTCATTTCTCATGGGTGGCCAAAAGTGGCCACCATTCCCTAGCTGCTGTTATCCTGCTGGGTCAGTCAAAATTCAGCAAGAGAATCTGTTTCTGCTTTGACCCAGCCATCTTTTCAGGACCCCCAACTAGGTTCATACAAATGTAGTGGGTTCCTGGGAACAGTGTGGTACAGTACAGAGGCACTGGCTCTTGAGTCAGAGGACTTGAATCAAACCCCACCACTGACCCTTACTGCTTAAGTCACCTTGGACAAGTCACTTCAATTTCCCATCTGTGAATTGGAAAGGGGTGGATGGCTAAAGGGGGTATGGGAGAAGATATGGGAGAGAGCAGATTGGAGGAGGGGGATATCCTGTGGGACCGCTATTTTGGGGCAGTGGGTAGGGGAAAAACGGGGAGAAAATTTGTAACTCAAAATCTAGCGGAAATGAATGGTGCAAATCAGAAGTTAATAAAGCATTTGAAAAAGAAAAAATTGTATTGATAAAAAAAAGAAAAAGGAAGGGGTGCAGACTGAATGGCCTCTGAGGTATCTTATGGTTCTAGAGCTACAATCCAGTTCTGAGAGTTAGCCTACCAACACTTGTAGAAATTACCTCCTGACAGAGAGGTGATGAACTCAAGGTGTGTGTATATGTGTGTATACATAATGCTAATGCATAAGTTTTGCTTGACTATACATATTTATTATTTTTTAATTCAATTTTATTTTCAATCCAAATTCTCTCCCTCCCCTTCCCCTTTCCTGCCATTTAAAAAGCAAGAAAACCAACCCATTTTCAATATGTATAGTCATATAAAACAAATTCCCCTATTTTCCATGTCCAAGAAGAATCATGAATATTTATTATAAGGGCTTTGTTTTTCTTTTTTCAATGAAGGGAAGGTGTGGGAGGGACAAAAATAGATTTCTGTTTATTGAAAATTTTTTAATTTAATTTTAAAAGAAAAAAAGTATTCTCCCAACCCCCTTCTTCTACCCTCCAAAATATGTCTGTATATGTACACACACACACACACACACACACACACACACACACACACACACACACTCACAATACAAATCTGTCCATTGTAGGCTTATAGAAAAGCATCTGCAAGACTGATCAAAGTAAGCAAGTAAACAAAAAGCCCTAATTTAGAAGAAATAAACCTGATTTTTATGGCAATTCCACATTCTCCAGCTGGACATGGGGTAGTTATATATGAAGGTGTTAAGGTCAGCAAAAATCATTTTATTCACCAAATCCTCCACCCAATTTTGGGAAAGGATGATTGTGAGTGGGAGGACGAGAATTAGTCCAGTTTGCCTCCTTTGTAGGTCGTTACAACTCATAACTGGAACTAATTGTTAAGGTTTCAGTGTAAGCATTTACACCTCAGAAATCAGCAAATGCTGTAAGTTAGGGCTTAATTTATTATTTTGTTGATTTCTAGGCTAAAGAAGGTGATAAAGAAAATGCTAATTATTCAGACTAAGCTCAAAAGTGTGTGCTTACATTTTTTTTTTCAGAGAGCCAGTTGTTAAATATTCACCAGCAACCTACTGATCCTTTCTCTCTGATATAGGGAATTACTAGCTAACCTCAATGCCAGTTCTCTATAGTTCAGACTTTTCAGGAATTCAGAAAGGGGTTTCCCTCAAATTATTCCGGATTAGTGCAGTTTTACTGTGCTATAAAATTCCTTCTTGGAACCTTACACTGTGTTGTACTTGGGGATTAGGAGTCATGCCATGACTTTGGTTTCTATTCAAGTCTACAAAACCTCTGCCTCCTTCTATATAAACAAAACAGTCAGTGAGGGAGTTTTCTGCCAGCCACTACAGTGGGTTAGCCCCTTGGCTCTTTTTCTGGGCAATGGGAAAAATGTAAGGAATCAGCTAGAAAGCTGCTGAGCATTGTGGTGCAGTGTGAAGAACACTGCCTAGGGCATCAGAAAACATGAGTTCAAATCTTTATCCATTAGTTAACTGTGTGGCCTTGGGCTAGTCACTCAATCCCTATGGGTCACATATTCCTCATTTGTAAAACAAAGCAATTATGCTCTATCTTTTGTAAGGTCTTCTGTCCAGCTATAAATATGTGATCCTATGATCTATTAAATACAGAGTTTGGATTAAATGACCTCTAAACACCTAATGCAAAAAGAAGAATCAGATCCATTAGAGCCTAGCAAAAAGCCTCATATATAATACATTCAATAAATATTTTCATGAGTGTACCCATTTTTAAAAAAGAATTAGTTCTAGAGACGTGTCTTTAGGTGACCCATAACTTTTGTACTTTGCTTCTTTTTCAGTATTTTATTCTGATGTTTATAGTATATGCTTTTGAAATGGCATCCAGTATCACAGCAGCTGTACATCGAGATTTTGTAAGTATGGTCTCCATTGGAGGAGTCTGGGAGGATACTTCTAGTGATTGTTCTGATACAATCTGAGTTTGACACACGATTCTCTATTTCCATTCCCTCTCTGCCATAATCAGGAAGGGGGCAAACAAGGGTTGTCCCCAGGATGCTGACTTTCTCCCCAGGGCAATCCTCTAATCCATAGTAGAGTTACCCCTACTCCCTTTGGCCAGCCCTAAGCTTCTATCTCCAAGTATCCCATAATCACTTCACACCTCTTCCCCATGACAATGTCCCTTACCTGCCACCTCTCCTTGCTTCTGTCTTCTTGTTGGAGATTAAGGGTTAAAGGGGTTAAAGATCATTATCTATTCCTAGGGAGACTTTCTGGGGCATGGGCCCTGCCTCCTCCCCCCAGCATGACTATATTCAATTGGGATGGATTATCTGTTACTACCCCTGCCACCCCCTGAGTTCACCACTCCACTCAGTTTGCCCCTGATAACATATTTGCTACTTATGATTCTAATTTCTCTTCTGCCTTCTTCCCTCTCCTTCCTCAGCCTAAACAAATTTAAAATTGCTCTCTGTTTTGGCTTAATTGTAGTACTCGCATACTGGTCCTGTCATCCAGAAGTAGACTCATAGGCAATCTCCACCTGAACTGACTAAACACCATTTTGCTACCTACTATGATAGAGAACCTCTTAGCTTAAATGTTCTTCAGTTCTTCTAAGGTCCCAGCCTGGAAGCTGTCAGGCTGATCCTACTGTATCTTTTCTCCTGACAGTTCACTACCAACCTCTTCCTGAGGCAGATGCTGGAAAGGTACCAGAACAAAAGTCAGTCCAATAATGATGACATATGGAAAAATAGAGGAGTAACTGAAACCTGGGACCGCCTCATGCTCCAGGTGAGAATATGACAGACTATGGCTAAGGCCCTTCCATGTGTGAACAGATCACTAGAGGGGCTACGACTGATGGGCATTAAGATGCTTGGTGTTTGTTGAGTTGAATTAATTTACCATTATGATGTAGTCATCAGAAAGAGATTTCTTGGTTGATTCTTTGCTTTCATTGGCTGGACCTGGAATCAGTGGGGAAGATAGGAAGCTCAAGTAGCAGAGGCTGATGATCAGCAGGACTTCACTTTAGCTCCTTTCCCTATCCCTGACTTCCCATTTGTCTTCCAATTCCCTGAGAGTCGAGTAAGTTTTACTTGTTCAGTCAAATCTTGGTATTCTATGAGAGTAGTATAAATAATTTTACTCTACAGATTGTACCCATCAAAAATCCTTGGAACTACTGGAACCATTGAAAATGGGAAGCATGAGGTAGCACAGCGAGTAAGAGCACTGGCTCCAGTGTTGAGAAGACCTGGAGATCGAATCCCAGGCTCAGTCACTTAGCTCCCACCCAGAAACACCTGGCCGTGTAACCTTGAGCAAGTTATTTAACCCCAATTGCTTAGGGGCGGCCAGGTGGCTCAGTGAGTAAGAGCACTGGCTCCAGTGTCAGGATGACCTGGATCAAATCCGGGCTCAGATACTCAGAACCACACCCAGAAATAATAACTGGCCGTGTAACCTTGAGCAAGTTACTTAACCCCGATTACTTTTTTAAAAAAATTGGGAAGCATGGGGGCGGTGTATCAGCAATGCAATATTCACAATGCCTATGGCAATTAAAAATATGCTCATGTGGTAATTAATCACAAAATATATCAGGCTTGCTATATGGGGGATAAAGCTAGAACATTTATTAAAACACCAAATGACTGAGTCCCAAAACCAGAAAGTCAAAGCCATCAGAGTAGTTATGAAATTGGCACAGGTAGATAAAGTAGAAAGCACCCACATTCTCAAGCCTTTAAAACAGAACAGGCTACCTCAGGCAAAGGTCCTCCTCTTCCCATTCACAGCAACTACTCAGCGTCCAGGAAATGTGTTCCTAGCAGCTCCGGCCCCTGGCAGTCCTCAGCAGGAGTCCTTAGCAGAAATTCTGGCTGGCTCAAAAAAGGGGTTTGCGCCTCCACCTCCACCTCGGCACTACTACTACCGCTGTCACCACCACTGCTAGTCACTGCAGGAACTCTAGCTTGGCTTCCGCTTCCTCTTGCCCCACCCCTTCCTGCTACATCAGCAAGTCCAATGGGGCATGGAAGAGCTTTAAATCCCATAACCCTTACAGGCGTCTAGATGGCACAGTGAATAGAGCACTGGCCCTGGAGTCAGGAGGACCTGAGTTCAAATGTGGCCTCAGACACTTAACACTTAGTAGCAGTGTGACTTTGGGCAAGTCACTTAACCCCAAAGGCCCCTCCAAACAGCAAAAAAAAAAGAAAAAGAAAATGGGAATTATTACAGTTATCTCCCTTAGGGGGGGAAAAGCAAACACATTTGACAGACTATTTAATTTGTACACATAAATCAAGACAAAACATGTTTATAGACCCCAAATCCTTGCTTGAAGGATTTTTCACCCATGAGATATTATGTACAAGACAAGGGTCACCTTCTGGTTAAGTATGATATTGCAACCCTCCTCTAATAGATGTCATAAATACTGTGCCTAGACAGAGGGAGAAAGGCAAAGGAAAGCTAAGATACTGGAACCATAAGTATTTATTTAGAGGATCCCAAGACCTAAAAGAATTTTATATACCTCGTAAGTGGTGAGCCTGACTTATTAAGCCTTAAGCCTTGACCCTTCCTCAAGATTTTCACCTCAACACAATTAAATAGATATAGATAATGCATATATACTTATGTACAAATATATAACATATGCATATATACATGCACATATACATAATATTATATACATAAGTGTATATGTATTTCCATGTTAATATATCACCAATTTTATTATGAAAGTCAGCAGGAAAAGGATTTGTTTGATAGAAATCTGCTTTGACTTACATGTGTGTTTGAAAATATTTATCCTATAAATTAAGTAGCATCTGTAATTTCAACTCTTCTCACCAAATATTTTAATGGAACTTGTAAAAGGGAGAAAATTGGTGTGTTTAGTATTTTGTTTCCATTTCCCTGCAGATGCCTACTCTTTGGCTGAGCTACTGAACGAAAATGAATTTTCTGAAAAGCAGGAGGAGTGTAAAAGCTTTTGAAAACTCTACAAGTGGGATAATCAGAGCATTACTAGTAGAATCAGCCATAATTTTGTTCAAAAAAAATTAATATTCTTCTGGGACCTGCTTGTTTTCTGTTTCAGCCATATTTGTACTAGATGTTAAAAAATCTTTAAGGAAAAAATATTCCAAAGTTTCAGTAACACTAAAAGCAGTAAAATCCAGAACAAAAATAACTTAAAATAGCTTGACTTATTTCTAATTTTAAACCTCTAAATTTAGCTGAATTGCCTCTTCCCACATTCAAGTACTTGCTGGTACTTCAGTACTTGTCCAAAGCAATAAAAATAATCTATCTTATTTCCCTTTAAGACATTTAAATGAAAATGGATCTATTTTATTTTTATTTTTTGTTTCCCCGTCATCTAGCTTGGTGCCAGGAACATAGTAGGCACTTAATAAATGCTTGTTGATTAACTGATTATTTTCCCTGATCCCAGAAGCTGGAATATCCTGAGATTCCTTTGGCTGCTACCTTACTCATCCTGAATTTATCACAACTAATAATAATCATAGTTAACATTCATATGGAGCTATAAAGTTTCTAAAGTACTTTCCTAAGTTACCTCACCTGACCTTCATAACAACCCTGTGAGCCAAATATTGATGTCCTGTTTTATAGACAAGAAAAATGTTTTCTGCTGTTGAAATGTATTGCTATTGAGGAATCTAACAATTCTTTTGATCTGACCTCGGCAAAGAAAATGAGATACAGAGTAGTTATGTGATTTTTCCAGAGTTACACAGCTTAGAAGTGTTTGAGACAGGATTCAATTTCAATTCTTCTTGACTTTGAGTCAAGTATCTATCCATTATGACTCATTGTTTCTAAATAATAACTATAACTGTAATAGATATTTTATAATATTTTACATATGTTATCTCCCTTGAGCCTCACAACAAACCTATGATATGTATTACAAGCATAATTATCCCCATTTTACAGCTAAGAAAACTGAGGGTCAGAGAGGCTCTACATTGCCTGTGTCATATAGTTAGTACTTATCAGAAGCAGGGCCCTAGAACTCTAGTAGTTTATTCATTCTATCCAATAGCTATAGGGCAAATGCTTCTTGAGTGTTTAAGTCCTTCACAACATGGCTACAACGTACCTTTCCTCTTGAGTGCAGCCAAAATGGCCTTCTTGCTGATCCTGGCACAGGTATTCCATCTTTTGTCTCTACCGTGTTTCCCCGATAATAAGACCTATCCCGAAAATAAGCCCTCCCCTTACTGTGTAAGATTCCTCTAAAATAAGCCCTCCCCCAAAAATAAGCCCTATTGAGATTGCTACTGTAGTGAAGGTGATCCCCTGCGCTACACGCTACATTACGGTACCCTCTGTATGCACCGTCCCCCCCCCCCTGTGAAATGCACGCCACGCTCCGAGCTGCATCCAATCAGAGCTGCAGCAGTGAGCGTGTTATCCTGTTCTTTATTGAATTCATTATTGAATAAAGGTACATTTTTTTGTTCACATTTACCTGTTTATTAAAATTGCTGTCAATGTTCATTAAAATAAGCCCTCCCCTGAAAATAAGCCCTCTGGTGTTTTTCTGTCCAAAAAAAATAATAAGACAGTGTCTTATTATCGGGGAAACACGGTATGCCTTTGTACAGCCTCCTCTCTGCCTCTTAGTTTCCTTGTTTGCCCTTGTTTCCTCAAGTCTTTTCTTTTTTTTTCTTTTTATTTATTTTTTGCTTTTTGGAGGGCAATTGGGGTTAAGTGACTTGCCCAAGGTCACACAGCCAGTTTTTGTGTTAAGTGTCTGAGGCCGGATCCAAACCCAGGTCCTCCTGACTCCTGGGCCGGTGCTCTATTCACTGTGCCACCTAGCTGCCCCGTTTCCTTCAAATCTTAACTAAAATACAGCCTCCTACTTTAGAGAATAAATCTCCCCAACTGCTTTTGACCCCTCCTCTCCGAAAATTACCTTCTATCTATTTCATATATGTTTATATCTCATCTCTCCTTAATAGAATGTAAACTCCTTGAAAACAGACGTCGTTTCATTTTGTCTAAGATCTCACAGCTAGGAAGTAACTACTAGAAGGGAACCCAATTCTTCCTGCTCCAACTCTAGTTTTCTTTCCACTGTATCACAAGCCTGCTCATTTGCAAGTTGCCATCTGATTGATTGATGGCATTAACCACAGAAGATGCAAAATCAAAGAGGTTTTTTTTTTGTTTTTTTTGTTTTTTTTTTTACTTCCCCAGGATTCTAGGCATGTTGGGACCAGACCAAATCATGGTTAGATGGCTCAGTAGCAATACATTGCAACAGAAGAAAAACTCTATTCTCTGATCATATACTGTAATCCTAATCTCAGTAGTAATAATAGCTGACATTTCTACCACTCTTTAAGATATAGGCAACATTTTACATATATTATCTCATTTGAGCCCCACAACAACCCTATGATGTAAGTACTACTGTTATCCCCTTTTCACAGGTGAGGAAACTGAGATACAGAGTGCCTTTCCTATGGTCGCACAGCTAGCAAATATCTGAGGCAAGATTTGAACTCAGGTCTTCCTGACTCCATGTCCAGAACTCTATCAGTTCTGGATTCTCTGAGAATCTAATTAAGGCTCAGAGAATTTAAGTGATTTGCTCAGGGACATAGTCTTACATGAAGGATTCTAAACCAGGTGTGTAAGACTACAAGTCCCATATTCTACCTGCTACACCATGCTGCCTTTCATGATATAAAAAGCATATATATCTTAGTGTCAGCCTCTCTTTATTACTGGAAAAAAAAATAGCTCCTAGTGCACAATGTGTTGATATATCATTTTTTAAAATCAACAATACCTAGAATGCTTTAAGGTTTGCAAAGCACTTTACAAATATCTCATTTTATCCTCACAACTCTGGGATGCAGATGCTATTATTATCCTCTTTTTACAGGTGAGGAAACTGAGGCACAGAGTAACTTGCCTATGGTTACATAGCTAGCAGATATCTGAATTACCTAACTGCCTCAGAATATTTTATTGATGCCTTTCTTAAATATTGCTTCCCAATGAGTTCTTCCCACCCTACCTCCACCCCATAGAACTTTCCATTGTAATACAGCTAAGTAACAAAGCTAAGTAAAAACACACACAATGGCCATATCTGACCAAGTATACCTTATTTTTCATCTGTAGTCCACCACCTCTCTACCAAAAGGAAAGAGATACTTCATTGTTGGCCCTCTGACATCTATTGGTCCATCTCATTAGTCAGAATAATTCTGATGCCTTTTTGTCTTGTTTTCCTTTATATATCTATTGTGGTCATTTCCATTTCATTTGTACCCCTAGCACTTAGCACAATGCCTGACACATAGTAGGCACTTAATAAATACTGGTTCAGTATTAATAGCAGCACTTATAAGTATTATAACATATAGAGTACAATTTGAATAAATGACACAACTCAGTATGATTCAGTGCAATTTATTATGCACCTACTATGGGTCAGCCACTATGCAAGAGTCTGGGGATACAGAACTAAAAGATTTTTGTACAAAAATGGTTCCGGCTCTCAAGGAGCTTAAATTCTTCTTGGGAAGGAAAGCAGTCAGGAAGGAAGGAAGAAAAAAGGTGGGAAGGAAGGAAGGGAGGGAGGAAGGGAGGGAGGAAGGAAGGAAGGAAGGAACGAAGGAATGAAGGAAGGAAAGAAGGAAGAAAAAAGGTGGGAAGGATGGATGGATGGAAGGATGGATGGATGGATGGATGGATGGATGGATGGATGGATGGATGTGGGCTCATTCAGGATGAGAGGATATATCTTTTTCAACATCATTAAATAAAAAATAAATCATGTCTTTTTCCTCTCTCCCACATGGAGACTCTAATAAACTTTAAGGTTAGAACTTTGAGTGGGTTTAAGCTATGTTATATTTGATCTCTGCTTCCCCTTCAATACCTCATTTGTCCCAATGACTATTTTAGCAGGGATCATGAAAGGAAATATTGACTTTATTTTCCTTGGACAGGAAAAGTGCTGTGGTGTCAATGGTCCATCAGATTGGCAAAAGTACAAGTCAGCCTTCCGAGATGAGAATAATGATGCCGACTACCCCTGGCCTCATCAGTGCTGCGTCATGGATAGTCTCTATAAGCCACTCAATATCGATGCTTGTAAACTTGGTGTATCTGGTTATTATCACAGCAAGGTAAGAAGTCCCCTTTTCTCTAAAGACCTGATAGAATTGTCCACACTCCAGGGAGAACAGTGAACAAAGGAGGGTAATCAGGATGATGAAAGGGCTCCAGATTTTGCTTCATGATGATGTCTGTCTTTATGAAGAAAAGTTTTACAAGGGAAAATAATTAGTTAACTTTTAAGAATTTGAAAGACAAATGTATGTGACAGTGGTATAAGAGTGATAGCCCACACCTAGCTTATGTCCTGCTTTCCACAGAAAACAGATGATCAGCTTAGCTTGTTTACCAGCAGGTCAGTGTAAATATCATTTTTCCTGATAGGCTGACTCTATGTTCAAGCCACCACCATCCAAGTGGTTTCATCAGAATCAGTGCCCCTGCACCTACACAGTCACTGAACAGCTGAACTTTCCTGGAGGTTGCAAAACCCCTGTTGCCCACCAGATGGTGCTCAGCCTTCAAATTATTAGACCATTTCCCTCTTCAAGCAGTCAACTAGCATTTTTTAAGAAGGGTCATCTGGAGTCATCCTGATCTATATCTGGCCACTGGGCATAGATGGCTCTGGAGGAGAAAGTGAGGCAGATGACTTTGCCAGCCCTCCCTCACTTAAATCCAATTCACTTGCATGTCATGGCATCACCTCTCTGTCACAGTACTATTTGAGAAAAAACAAACAACATACATCAGCATTTTTAAGCAACGCTGTGTTGCTGTTGCTATTGGTCCTTAGTTCTCAAGAAGGCCAATGACATCAGGAGGGTGCTGTCTTGATTTGCATGTGAACTGGATTTAAGTGAGGCAAAGCTACAAAAAGTCATCAACCTCACTATCTCCTCCAGAGTCCTGGAAGTCCAGTGGCAAGACAAAAATCTAATGAGTGGGAATGACCCAGAGCGCAGTGGATGACCTTGGCCTTTTAAATTAAGGTCTTTCCCAGGTCTCAGTTCATCTCAGGCAACACCCATTCACTGACTTACTTCATTAGCCACTGTGCTAAGCACCTATGATATGAAGAAAGGAAAGAAAGAGCCTCTGTTCTCAGGGAATGTACAGTCTAATTGGGAAGACACCAAACAAACAGCTATGTACAAAAAGAATATATACAGGGTAAATCGGAGATAAATCCAGAAGAGAAGCAGGAAGATTAAGTGAGACCAGGAAAGGCTTCTTGCAGAAGGGACTTAAAGAAAGCCAGGAGGCAAAGGGAAAGAGGGAAAGAGTTCTAGGCATGGAAGGCATCCAGTGAAAACAGTCAGAATTAGGAGAAGTATAAAAATAACATCAAAGCAAAAGTGAATATGATGACTATATTAAATAGCTATGAGCAAAATGTTACTTGAGTTCAGAGAATACCAGAAGGTTTAATCTAAGATATATTTCCATATCCTTCCGTTTTAAATACTGCTAGATACAACTGAACTAAAATTAACTTCTATCTGAGTGCAACAGAACCTATGGAGAGTGGAGAGGGATGGGAATGGAACCAGTAATTTCACTGTTTCAGGGAATCCCTAATAAAGAAATTCCCTCTACCCATGCAGGGCGGCAACTATTCAGCAACATATGGTCTTTGATAATTGCCTAGGGCATTGAGAGGATAAATGAGTCAGGGAGGGCTTCATATGTCAGAGGAGGGAATTTAATCCATATACTCTGGATTTTGAAGCCAGATCTATTTTTGCTGCCTATCAATATAAGATATTCTGAATATAATCTGACATGCTTTTCACAATTTCATGGTGATTCAGGGAGAGGATAAGGTTGCTTTTGAACAAGCATTTCTCAGGAAAACTGATGATATGGTAGTTGACAAAGTTATTAGTGTGCAAACTCATTTAGGGATGAATAGCCCAAAATGCATTTAGAAAATGATGGATTCTACACCTAGTTTGTAACCCAGGTAGGGGCCTTGGGAGTCATTCTAGATACTTTACTGAGAATGTCCATGCTGCATACTATTCAAGACAACAGATGTTGCTCATCATGAAGAAAAGTATGAGAAATGAAATAGAAAGCATTTTCCATCCTAGTATATAAAATAAAGTTTGAGGTCCCCCAAAAGTCAATGGATAGGGGGCAGCTAGGTAGCACAGTGAATAAAGCACTGGCCCTGGAGTCAGGAAGACCTGAGTTCAAATCTGGCCTCAGACACTTAACACTTACTAGCCATGTGACCTCAGGCAAGTCACTTAACCCCAATTGCCCTGCCTTCCCCCCTCCAAAAAGCAAAAAAAAAAAAAGTCCATGGATAAATGCATTGATGGGCATGAGCAATGCTTTACAAATAAGGAATTACATAGCAGTTGTGGTGCAAAGAGTATCATCTGAGAAATTTAATGACCTGAACAATAGATGGTCTGGTCATGTAGCAAAAGCAAGGAATAATCAATGGACAGCTCTTGAGCTCCATTGGAGTTCACACAATATAAAATGAATGTGAAGAAGGCTCCCTGCAAGTCAGGTGGGGTCTCTGTGGCAAATCTGTGGGAGTACACAGAGGACACCCTCATTGGATGGGCGAGTATGATCATGTTACAATTTGCATCGTTGGAGGGAGGACCCACACTGATGGGATTACAGATCTGGTCCCTGTGTCTTCCAGAAGGCATGAACAAAACAGAAGAGGTCCACAGAAGTGAAACTACAGTGATGGTGATGAGGTAGGAGGAGGAGGCCTGTTGTATGAGAACAGACCAGAAAGTATTTAGAGTTTTTAGCCATGGTAGAGCAGGTCATCGCCTACTATGTGCCAAGCCCTGTGCTGAGCACTGGTCATGTCTGGTGATCTATAAAGCCAGGAAAGGCCTGGTGAATGGAAACATCATTCCTAAGGCCCCCAATGCAGGGATAATGGGCAGGCATCTTTTGACACTTGAGTAGAGTAAGTTTAGGACAAATAAAATGGCCACTTCAGGCAATAAGTAATAACTTATGGAGAGATGTAGGGGTGTTCAGGAGAACCAGCACCTCCAATGTGAGGGCTGCCGAGCCCTTTAAGGGCTGCTCATCCATCTTTGGTGTCCACCTATCAGCCACCACTCACCTGTGGCTCCAAGAAGCTGTTGAAAGTAACCAACAGGACTCAAACATATTAGGGGTGTCTACCCCAAGCATGTGAAGATTTCCCCTGGGAGAATGGGCAGATGAGAACAATTTGTTCAAGGGCCATGAAGGCAGATGAAATAGGTGCTATGGAGTGCTTAGAGTTTGGTCAGAAGAGGAAGATGCCAACATCATCTGCTGCATTCCGGGCCATCACCAGCCATCTTGACTTTTGTCCTGCCACTGGACTTCGACGACTCAGGAAGAGAGAGTGAGGCTCATGACTTTGGGCAACTCTGCCTCACTTCAATCCAATTCACGAGCCAAGACATCACCTCATGATCTCATTGGTCCTCTGCAAAAACAAAGGACGAACAACAGTAACTTATGGAAACCTTAACCCTGAAAGACTTGGCATTGGTAGGACATGTGAATGGACTCAGAAAGGATTAGGATAACTTTCAAAAGACAGAAGCAAAAGTGGCAACAAAGATAGGTAGCTGAGATTTTTTTTCAAGAATCTCATGTTTAAGATTAATCTTGGTGGGGACAAGCATATGTGCCCTCTGACAGAGCACTTCTTGGGCCTGCACAATACTAGACTGAGGGCTTTCAATGGTGCGGTGTAATAGTTCATATATTTTTATGTTACAAAATTTAACTATAGCAAAACTCTCTAGCCAGCTTTTCTTGAACCATTTCCATTTGCTACTACTTATGACCTCTTGGTTTTTCATTAAGATATTCTATTACATTAAACTTTACATAGCATGAGCAGGTATAAAATATGTATATACAAGCATGCACATATACATATGACTACTATAGGACACTTTAAGGCTTACAAAGTTCTCAATATCTACTATCTCATTTAGTCAACAGGTTAAGTTGACAAGTATTTTTATCGAGTAACTACTCTATGCCAGGCACTGTGCTAAATGCACAAGGTGGGATTTTATCTAAGACTTGAAAGAAGCCAAGGAAGTCAGGAGGCATAGACAAGGAGGGAGGCCATTCTGGGAATGAAGGGTGGTGAAAAAGACTTATAATCAGGAGAGAGAACATCTTGTACAAGGAATAATGAGGAAGCCAGTGTCACTGGCTGTCAATGTACGTGGAAGAGAATAAGGTGTAAGAAGATTGGAAAGGTAGGATGGGGCCAAGTTATAGAGGGTTTTAAAAGTCAGTCAGGGGTGGCTAGGTGGCACAGCGAATAGAGCACCAGTCCAGATGTCAGGAAGACCCGATTTCAAAGCCGGCCTCAGACACTTAACACACACACACACACACACACACACACACACACAAAACTAGCCATGTGACCTTGGGCAAGTCACTTAACCCCAACTGCCCCTCCAAAAAGAAAAAAAAAGTCAGACAGAAGATTTCATATTTGATCTTGGAAGTAATAATAAAAATAACTCAATAAACTGGAGTTTATTGAATGGGGGAGTGACATGACCATACCTGAAGTTTAGGAAGATCATTTTGATACATAAGTAAAAGACAGTCTGGAGTGGGAAGAGGCTTGAGGCAGGGAGATCAGTTAGGAAGCTATTCCAGTACTCTGGGTGTGATGTGATGTGGGTTTGTACCAGGATGGTAGCAATGTCAGAGAAGAGAAAGGGATGTGTACGGGAAATATTGCAAAAGTAAAACTGGCAACACATTAGTTGTGGGGGGACAGAGAGGGGAAGAAAAAATGAGGAGTCAAGGGTGAGACCTACACAGCAATCTGGGAGACTGAAAGATTGGTGATGCCCTTGACAATAATAAGGAAGTTAGGGAAAGGGAAGGGTTTGGGGGAAGGGTAACGAGTTCACTTTTTGACGTGCTGAGTTTGAGATCTCTGAGGGACATCCAGGGCAAGATATTCACTAAGAAGCTGGAGATTCAGCCCCAGAGGTCAGGAGAGAGAATAGGGCTGGATAAAAAGATCTGAAAATCATCTGCATAGAAATGGTAATTTATTAGATCACTAAGCAAAATAACATAAAGGAAAGATAGAAAAGGACCCAGGACAGAGACTTGGGAGATATCTATGCTTAGTAGGAGCAGCCAGGATAAAGATCCAGCCCAGGAGAGTGAGAAGGACCAGTCAGATAGGTAGGAGGAGAACCCTTGTCGTGCAGACCTACAGAGAGGTCAAGGAAAATGAGACTGGAGGAAAGGCCTTTCCACTTGGCGGATAAGAGATCGTCCACCCCACAGGTCACTGTGGCCAGCTTCGTTCTGCAGTAATGTCAGTAAGTCTCTGTAGTAGGTCAGTAAGTCGGTAAACATTTCTTAAGTATTTACTAGATGCCAGGCAGTGTGCCAAGTGCTGGGAATACAAAGAAAGGCCAGGACATGGCTCAGGCTTCTCAAGGAACTCACGCTGCAGCAAGGAAAACAGCATAGAAGGTACATAGAGTAGAGAGAAGGAAATCTGAAAGGGGAGGGCATCAGCAGCTGGGGAAGGTGGGCTTTGAGTTGAGTCTTGAAGGAAGCCAGAGAAATTCAGAAGCGGAGGTGAGCAAGCAGAGTATTCCTGGCACTGAGGATAGCCAGGGAAAGGCACGGAGATGGAAGATGGAGGGCCATATGTGAGGAACTGCAAGTTGGTCAGTGAAATTGGACCATAGAGGGCAGGAAGGAGTAAGGCATAAGAACACAGGAAAGGTAAAAAGGTTATACTGCTAAGTAGCCTGGAATAGTGGATTTAGTGCTAGACTTGGAATCAGGGAAGGGGAAGGGAATAAGCATTTACACGGTGCCTACTACATCCAGGCAGAATGCTAAGCACTTTACAAGTATTACCTCATTTGGTCCGCACAACAACCCTGTAAGATAGTTGCTATTTCCAATTTACAGTTGAAGAAACTGAGGCAAACAGAGGTTAAGTGACTTACCCAGGGTCACACAGCTAGTAAGTGTCCAAGTCCAAATTTGAACTCAAGTCTTCCTAATTCCATGCTCAGTACTCTATGCACTGAGCCACCCAGCTGCCTCAAATAAGAAATATGGAATGCTTCATGAATTTGCATGTCATCCTTGAGCAGAGTGATTAGGAAGATCTAGGTTTGAATTTCATCTGTGCTTGACACTTCCTGACAGTGTGTCCATGGGCAAGTAACAACCTCTCTGAGCCTCAGTTTCCTCATCTGTAAAATGGGAAGCTAATATATGTAGTAATGCCTTTTATAGTAACTGTAGGGCTCAAACATGAAACTTAAAGCTTCAATAACTGGTTGTTGTCCTATGGTGAATTGTAACCACATTTTACAATGATTTTAAAAACCCAGCTCCACTGTAATGTCAAATTGTCTATTTATAACATTTTTCTTAAGAAACTAATTCTACCCTATGATGTAATTTTCTCTTCACTGTATTCTTTTGTGGAATTGATTGATGGCACTGAGTTAGGATAATCCTCATACGGTTCTCTTGGCTAATGGTTATTACACGTGTGTCTCTTGTCACATAGCTGGGAGTAAATTTGTTCTGAACTAATAAATGCCCTTTTCCAAAGTCTGTGATCCTCCATAGAATCACTAATATGTTGGAGGTGGGTTGTTTTTCTGTTTTTGCTTTTGAGGCAGATGACCAATTTTAGTAACAGTAATTTACCTTGTAGGAGTCTTCAACTAAAGTTACTATACATTGAGCCCATATAAATTCTGGGGGTCCTTATTCTCACTTGTATTGGCAAGCCAGGTCCCCAGAGCATAACTGGTTACATTTTTCCCTTGTGGGTTCTGCACCAAATGGCAGATTCTTGTAATGCTAACAGCTTGAGCCCCAATTACAGCCTGTTCTCTGCCCTACGCCGTATCAATTGCCAGTGATTATTCCTCCAATGTTATTCACCAGGGCTAGCTAGTATCTCCTCAAGATCATTAATAAGCAATTAACACCAATTAGCTTTTACAAAGGAACTGTGCACAAAACTACAAGCATGTCTCTTTCCCCCTTCAAAAAAAAAAACCCAATAAAACCAACCAAACAAAAAACAAACCAGGGCACACTCTCTCCTTTAGCACCTTAGTCCATGGATGAGAACAGGCTCAGATTTAAGTGGTTGCTCCTGACCATTTGGCTCACCAACTTCCCTTCTGGACATGACACAGCTGCTGAATGAGTCACTCCCTCCCTTGCTGCAGAGCATGGCATCCAGGCTGCCAGGCTGATCTCCTGCTGGACTGGATCCCACAAGTTGCTCCTTAGGGCCCCGTCCTTCACCACGGGCAACCACGGGTGTGGACTTCCCTTGCTGGTCCTCTTCCAGCTCATCTGGATATAGCCTAGTCCATTCCATCTCCAACCTTTATTCACCTAAGAATAAGAAGAATGAAACAAGAAGACAGAAAACCAATGGAACCATGTGTTCTAGGCCACACAGCTATCTAATCAGTCAATCAATAAACATTTGTAGTGCCTACTGTGTTTCAGGCACTCCAGGGTTGGAGATACAAGACTTCTCTCCTCACCAGGCATTTAAAACATTCCCCCTCCCACCTTACACACCAATTACCACAAAGAAAAAGAGAACTCAATTCGACCTTTTGTGTGCACACTCAGATTGGGCTAATCAACCAATAAAAAGGTTTTGCTTCACAGCTCAGCACATGAGCAGGAAATGATCACGGAATACCTATCAAGCTCTGAAATGGTGGACAGAGCCGATGGTTGTGCTGGTAAATGTTTAACAACCAGTTCTCTGGAAAAATTTTACCCATGACACACTTTTTAATTGAACCTGCATTATTTAACATTTTATCTATCACTTTCTTAAGTCTAGATAATTAACAAAACAAAATGATAACAACCTGATTTGGGCTTGGTAACTCTGAGGTATAAATACTCCTACTGAAAACTTAAAAATCACTTCTAAGTTGGTCTGAGCTGGCTCCATTACACCATGATCACTCACATCTAGAAGCAGGCTCACAAACTCCCCAGATGGGTTTGCAGCAAGAAGAGCTGATTGTATATATTGCCAGAACTGGGCCATTATTGACCAATCCCCTATTACATATGTAAATAATGTAAGTGCCAGAAAGACAACATTTTTATTAAATATATTGACTGCAAAATAGAGAACATAAATGCACCACTTTCTTTTTTTGTTTTTGGAGGGCAATTGGGAGTAAGTGACTTGCCCAAGGTCACAGAGCTAGTTTTTGTGTTAAGTATCTGAGGCCAGATTTGAACTCAGGTCCTCCTGACTCCAGGGCCAGTGCTCTATTCACTGTGCCACCTAGCCGCCCCTTATAAATGTACCATTTTCAAACTGTTCAACAAGAATTATTGTACCCCCACCTCAGCAAAGCAGTGCTAAATAAACAGTTGTCTGAACTGATGCAAAGTGAAGTGAGCAGGACCAGAGGAACATCATACACAGTAACAGCAACCTTATATAGTGATTAATATTGTACGATGATCGACATGAATAACTTAGCTGTTCTCAGCAATACGATGATCCAAGACAATTCTAAAGGACTCATGATGAAAGATGCTATGAACCTCTAGATTGAGTTGAAATGCAGATTGAAGCATTCTTTTTCATGGTTTTTTTTTTTTGGTCTGTGTTTTCTTTCACAACATGAATAACATGGAAATGTTTTCATGATTGCACAAGTATAACATATTAAACTGCTTACTGTCTCAGGGAGGGGAAGGGGAGGGAGGGAGAGAATTTAGAACTCAAAATTTTAAAAATGATTGCTAAAAATTGTTTTTGCATGCAATTAGGAAAAAATAAAATATTATTTTAAAAATAAAATAAACTGAGTTGTCTGATAGAACATGGGTAATAGATCAAGATCTAGGAGAGAGAGACCTCAGAGACCATCTAGCGGAACCCTCTCATTTAACAGGATAAGGAACCTGAAGCTCATGTAGGTTAAGTGACTTGTCCAAGGTCATAAAGTGTTAAGCATTCAAGGTGGGATTTGAACCCCTGTATTCCCACTCTAGTACTAGTGTGCTTTTCCTACCCTACCATAATACCCCAAGGGAAGAATAGCCTTATTATGTCCAATGATGCTGCACTCTATCCCTTACCATCCCTTTCCTTCCACATCCTGATATCGGGGTAAGATGTGACACTAATTGCTTCTTGTCTCCTTCCCCAGGGTTGTTATGAACTAATCTCTGGACCAATGAACCGACATGCCTGGGGCGTTGCATGGTTTGGATTTGCCATTCTCTGCTGGACTGTAAGTATTTCCTGGTGTCAGTTGTAATGACGAGAGGGTGACAGAAGCATAAACGTTGCCATTGTCTCTATATTCTAATTTCTAATCTTGAGAAACCAGTCTATGGAGCTGAAGGTTGGTTGGTATCCTTCCTTTGTCCTCTGACAGCTTTACTTTTCCCAAAGGTCCCTTTTTCAAATATCACTTTTATAGATGGTGGTTATATACAGAATGCATAATTGGGAGAGTGAGGAACACATAGTGGTGAGAGAACTGTCCTTGTAATGAGCAAGAATTGGATCCAAACCCTACTTCTGCCACATACTAGTTATGACCATGAGCTAGTCACTTAACTCTTGGCGCCTCAGTTTCCTCATCTGTAAAGAACACAAAATTCAGGACTAAGGGTTTATTTTGAATCTTGTGTCCTTTGATTCCCCTAGGTCCTGGCTGACTCCATAAGCAGAATCAGTATAGCAGCCCACAGTCATTCCTACCTTCCTTTGAGTCTCCCTAATGCTTGGTCACAATCACTTCCTAGAGGTCTGTAGCAGCAACCACAGTGGCATACCCTGGATGGATACTAGCACAGGTTCTTAGATCTGAATTACTAGGAAAGATAACTGTTTAAGGGCTCAACAATCTTTTTTAATTACATTCACTAGTTCAGGGGAAAAGTCAGCATCCTGAACTTCAGAGAAAATACAAGCAGAGAAATAAAGATCAACAGACAGGGCTCTGACTGCCTGAATCAACTATATACTTTACATACATCGTTGGATGGAGAAAGCCTTTATATCTGAGCAGTCAGGAAGCTCTGAACTCAGAGCTTCCACCAGCGAATCACAAGATCCTTCTCATAAGTGAGCCCCCAAAGCAAAATACCAACTCAGAGTATATATACACTTCTCAGAACCAGAAGGCTTCACAGCCCTCTGACTCAGTGCCTAATTAGAAATTAGCAAAAGGTGTGAAAGCCTTCCTACAAGCAAGCCTCCCCTAAGCAAGCTTCCCTTAATGGGCTCCAGGTGAGTCCTATTAATGGTCGAAAATCTTGAATCCCATTACAAGGTCTTAGAAAGCCCAGTTACATGAACAGGACACTTTGGAAACTGTAAATCACAACTAACACTTGAATGGGAAAGTCCACAAGCTTTGTAAGCTATATTTTGCAAATGTCAATTATCATCATCCTCACTGATACTTTGTATCACTATTACAGAGAGGAAGTGTGACATGGCGACATGGTGGGAGGAGTTCAGAGTCAGGAAGATCTGAGTTCAAAGTCCTACCACTGCTAGATACTGATTATGTCACCCTGGGCTAGTCACTTAACTTCTCAAGGACTCAATGCAACTCTCTGGCTATAAATTGCAGAACAGCTGTTGATTTACATTGAAAGAGACAGTTTCCTCACCTAAAGTTCCATATGTTAATGAAATCACAGGTCCAGACCAAATATATGTGTGTGTATATGTATATATAATTATTATTATAATAAAAAGTAAGAAAGGTAGGCTGTCCTTTAGGGTAATAATTAAAACACCAATGGCAAGAGCCCTGAGTTAGGAACTGATCCACAGTGAAGGTAGAATCCATTAATTTGGGACTACATTTGTAATCAAAGAAAGGGTGTGTTCCTAAGGTGATTTAGAAATGAGAATGGGAATAGGAAGGGCCATCTAATATATCAAAAGATTCTAGGGTGGGGATATTTGGGCCATTAAATAGGAGTTTATAAATAGTAAGTCTTCTATACCAATGTCTTAGTAGTGTTTTTAGGATAGGAGAGGATGCCTCTTAAATTTGAAGGTTGCATAAACCTGAATGTTATACTCTCTTAAATATGAGAGGTACTTCTAATGTAATGACCTCTTAATTTTTTTCTAGTTCTGTGTTCTCCTGGGCACCATGTTCTATTGGAGTAGAATTGAATACTGAAAGCAAGAGTGACACCATTGTTCTTCCTCCTCCCAAGACTCTCCAGAGTTGGTGCATGGACCTATATGTTACTCTCCAGATACAATTCCTTCTGTGTTTCAGAATGATGGAAGCATTTTCTACTCAGCAGACTGCTTGGTCTGATGTTGCCAAGGAAGCACACTATTCACTTCTCTTTTTCCTGGATACCATAGCTTTCCTCACTGTCTTCTCTTAATGTAATATTTCCATAGGTTACACAGAATAAATATAAGATCCAGAAGTGATGTGGATAAGTGTTCCCATTATTAGCTCACCTGCTCATTGTTCTCTTTCGGGTCTTGAGATGTTGAAAAGGCCTCTAATTACTGACACTCCTGACAGCAGGCCTGGCCTGTTTAGTGTACAACTCATTGTACCTGGTTGGTGCTTTTTCAAAGAATCAAATTCACCAGAAGGTAGAGGATGGGAGGTGCACTGTCCTATATATACTGAAAGGGATGAAGAAGAAGGCATTGATTACCTACTGCAATGTACCTTCTCTTTGGTTTCTCTGTGTCGAACATCTGTAGACCTTGCTTTTCCTTTCATTGCTCTCGTAGTCTTTCTTGGGGCAATTATTTACTTACTTTGACTTAGTTAACCACAAAGACAGAAATCACGTGGACTCTGTTCAGTGGCCCCAGTTCTACTCTTGCTTTGAAGCAATAGGGGTCAATTCCATGGGATTCTATAGGCACGAAACAGGTTTGTATGTCTAATAAATCTTGGTTTTTGTATGCTTTCAAGCAAGTAAAGGGGAGGGGAGTATGGAAGTAAAGAAGAGTGGAGCTCATCTGTATTTTGTGATGGGCTGCAGTTTGTGGGAATTTGGGAGTAGAGGGTGGTCAGAATATCTCTCTTTTGTTTCATTTTCATATATCAGAGGGAGATTCCTAAGGGTTGCAATTGTTTCTAAACATTTCTATTAATAAAACTGACTTGAGAAATTTATATTTTTCTTTGCTTTCTAATCATTTATTTTTGCAAAACATATACTAAACACCTGCTTTTTTCAGAAAACTATGGGATTGAAGTATCATCGATTTAGAGGTGAAAGGGATTTTTTATGGCATCTAGTCTATTCTCCCTCATTTGGAAGATGAGGAACTTGAGACCCAGGCTAGTTAAATAGCTCCCCAATGGGACAGCTAGGTGGCACAGTGAATAGTGCATCGGTCTTGAGTCAGGAAGACCTGAGTTCAAATCTAGCCTCAGACATTTAACACTTACTAGCCGTGTGACCTTGGGCAAGTCACTTAACTCCAATTGCTCCTCCTTCCCACCTCCAAAAAGGAAAAAAAAATAGTTTGCCAATGTCATACGGTTAGTAATTGAATCCAAATCCAGCCATTTTTCCAGTACAACAATTAGATGATGTAGGAGATAGAAAACTTAGATGTATTTGCTGCTACTTTTATGGAACTTGTATTCTGTTAAGGGATGACAAAAGCATAGATAAATTTAATAGAAAATATTAAATGCAAAGTGCATTAGAAAGTTCAATTCAGCAAACACTTAATAGATACATTGTGTGCAAAAAATGATGCTAGTCACTAGTGTAGAAGTAAGCACCCTAGCACATCCAGGGTGGCTGCAACACAGGTTCCTAGATCTGCTTTTCTAAAGGAAAGCAACCCAAAATGGGTTAACAATCTTGCTTTAATCAAACCTATGTCATTTACCAAGTTCAGGGGAAAAATGTCAGCACCCCGAACTCCAGAAAATACAAACAAGTTACAAGCAGAAATTACAAGAAGACAGAGAAACAGATCAAGCAGACAGGCTTCTAACTGTTTCACCATTACATCTACTTGTGTAAACTTGGTGGTGCAGTGGATAGAGCACTGGGTCTGGAGTCAGAAAGACTCGAGTTCAAATTTGTCCTCAGACATTTACTATCTGTGTGACCATGGGCAAGTCATTTTACTGCTGTTTGCCTCAATTTTCTCATCTGTAAAATGGGGATAATAATACCACTCAGGATGTTGTGAGGGTCAAGAGATACTGATTGTAAAGTATCTGCCACAATTCCTGGCACACAGTAAGTGTTGTGTAAATATTAGCTATTTTTATTATTTAACCTGGACAAGTTACCCATCCTTTTTCAGCCTCAGTTTCCTCATTTGTAAAATGGGGATAATAATAGCATCGACTTTCCAGGATGTTGTGAGGATCTAATGAGATAATATCCGAAAAGTGCTCTGTTAGCCCAGTTATCATCGCTATTTTTATTTATTCATCCATTTGCTTAGTTGTTTATTTATCTGTTAGAATATCATGACTATGAAGGGAGAATAGGTCAGAATAGAGGTGATAGATTGGGAGAACAGGTAGGGAGAGCAGGTTTTAGGAGGAGAAGTTAAACAGAGGGAGACACTAAAAGAGAGGAAACTCTCAACGTTTGTCACAGGCTATGAAAATATGAGTAAGTGATGCTAAAGAATCTCAGTATCAGGAGCAGGTGAGTGGTGTAGTGGATAGAGCATGAGCCCTAAAAGCAGGAGGACCTGAGTTCAAATCGAGGCTCTGACACTTACTAGCTTCATGACCCTGGGCAAGTCACTTCACCCTAATTACTTCAACAACAAAAAGAATCTATCTCCTCAAAACCTATGCCTGACTTTTCCACTGCACCTCAGCCAGAAACAAGGATCACCATATCCTGTATCTCATCATTGCTCACCAATATTCTTCTTAAAAAAAATTCTGATATTCCTCTCTTTGACCATAACCTTCCACCCTTCCACTTCTTCCAGTTTATTATCCCTCCTATACCTATTTTTTGTTTTTATCATGACCTGTAGTCCCCCTCATGGGAAATACATTCACATGTCCTTATCATTGCTCCCACTTCACTTTTCTCTCTTCACAATCTCCACTTCACACCATCTTCTACTCTCATATCCCTTGCCCTGTGTACCCCTGCTCATTCCTGGTCAAACCCCAGCCTCAGTTATTTCCATCATCTGCCTCATCTAGTCCTGCTCCTGTGAATGGAGCTGAAGAAAGTCACACAAGCACATAAACAGGAGCCATTCCTTATCCCTATCTTTAAATTCTTTCAATAACATTTATCTTATCTGTTACTTCAATAGCCCTTCTTATCTATTTTATGGCTCTATTTGTTTGTTATTTTAATAACTCTTATGTTATCTATAGCCAGTTTATGTTATCTAATCTCAACTAGGTCCTCAAGGCAGCAAGGTTATCCTTTCACTATTCCCTAATTGATTCCCTTTCCCACTCTCCTCAGAAACTGTTCCAAACCTTCTCTTCTCTCCCACACACAATCCTTTCTTCTGTTGAGCAGAACTGGTGGTGGAAGGTGGTTGAATTCCACCTTCCATTCCCCTAATTGATCTGTAAGCAACAACTCCACCTTCCATTCCCTTAATTGATCTGTGAGCAGGCATTTAAGCAACAAATCCACCTTCCATTCCCCTAACTGATCTGTAAGCAGGAATTTCAGCACTACTCCACCCTTCCCTCCCCTAATTCCCCACGCCCTACCAGGTGTTCCCCATCTCCACCCATTCTGGGTTCCCTATCCCTCAGCCTAGGAGAAAACTTTGAGGTCGAGGGAAAATTCAAATATACACTGACCAATCACTGATTGTAGTTTCAGCTTAACCTGTCTATTGTAATCGCTTTAAAAACTGACATATTGTTCATGCCAATTCACTGTCTGATTTGAGTATGTGACCCCAGCAGTCCCTGAGGTAATAAATGCACTTCCAATTTTAATCTCGGGGATCTTCTGTCTCGCTTTATGCCCTACACTTCTCTTCTCCATAACCTTTTCTCTTATTTCCCAGAAAACATTCATTGTGAGAACCTTCTCTTCATATCCAAACCTCTTGACATTCCTCACGTTCTCCTCCTTTCCCCCAGTGTCTAA
Source organism: Petaurus breviceps papuanus (assembly GCF_028583685.1). Lineage (NCBI taxonomy): Eukaryota > Metazoa > Chordata > Mammalia > Diprotodontia > Petauridae > Petaurus > Petaurus breviceps. The sequence continues at coordinate 17,208,062 of NW_027187347.1, forward strand.
CCCAGAGATGACCCTTCTTACTAAGGTCAACCCTTCTTCACGTGCCTGGACTTCATTTCATGATCTCCAGCAGACCGCATCCTTAATCACCCCCCTCTTTGATCTTCAGTCTCTATCTTCTGGTTTCTTCCCTACTAAAGAGGGTTAGGGTTGCTCTGGAGACCCCTAAATACCAACACGCCAGGTCCTGCCGAATGAATTAGACTCAAGTCTTCTCTCAGCCAAAGAAAAGTAAAGTTTATTAAAAGTTCACTTGCATTAGACAGATTAAGTCTGTGCTAGGTCATTCTATGGCACTTTCACTATTCTATGAAGCTCTCACTATTCTATGACGCTCTCTCAGACATGGAGACAAGATAGGATCTTATATACAGAAGGCTGTAGGAGGAATCTAGGGGTGGTCTAGAGGAGGAGTTTGGGGAGGTTCTTCAGGAGGAGTTCATGAGGTCAGACTCCAGTAATGAGAGACTAAGGGTGGGAAATAGCTGGAGGCTACCTGGAGATGACAGACAATGGAGAGCTAGGCTAGTTTAAGGGTAACAGATTTGGGTTTAGATAATTTGGGAGGATCAAGGGTGGAGAGTAAGTGTAAGAGATTTGGGCTGAGCTATAATGAAAGGCTTATGGCTTCAGGCAAATGCTTCATCAAATGGAAAAATTCAAGGAAAATTCAAGGGGGTTCCCATCAGCTGACCATTTCCTTCTCCAAGTTCATTAAGTTAAACAGAGATTAAGTGACTTGCTCAGGGTCACACAGTAAGTGCCTGAAGCTGAATTTGAACTCGGGTCTTCCTGACTCCAGGTCCAATGCTCTATCCACTGAACCATTTAGCTGCCCCCAGCCAAACTCTAATGATGTCTTAATTCCAAATCTGAAGGCCTTTTTCTCAGACCTTATCCTTTCTCTGACACATTTACCACCATTGGCCACCTCTCCTCTTGCATACCCTGTCCTTTCTAGGTTTTTGTAACACTTCTCTTCTGATTCTCCTTCATGTCTGACTACTTTCTTCATTTCTTTTGCTGGCTCAGCATTTCTATCACACTCTCTAACTCTGGTTGTTCCCCAAAGTTCTGCCCTAGGCCTCCTCTTCACACTCTATATTCTCTTGAGAACTCCCTTGGGTCTATTATCTTATTTAAGCAGATGACTCATAGATCTACATATCCAGTCTGAATTTTTCTTCCCAGCTCTAGTCCCCATCATTAACTGCTTACTGGACATTTCAAAATGAATTCCCTGAGGATATCTCAAATTAAATCTGTCCAAAAGATTCATATCTTTCCCCATACAACCTTCCCTCTGCCACATTTCTTCATTTCTGCTAAGGACACCACCATTTTTCCATTCTTTTAGGTGTATGACCTCAACTTATCCTTGACCCCCACTCTCTCTCCCCCCACATATTTAATCATTGGCCAAATCTAATTGTTTCTACCTTCACATTTCTCACATCCAACCCCTTCTTCCTTTTTTTTTTTTTTTGGAGGGGGGAAGGCAGGGCAATTGGGGTTAAGTGACCTGCCCAAGGTCACATGGCTAATTTTTTGTGTTAAGTGTCTTGAGGCTGAATTTGAACTCAGGTTCTCCTGACTCCAGGGCTGGTGCTTTATTCCCCGAGCCACCTAGCCACCCCCCAACCCCTTCTTTCTACTCACATAACAACCACCCCTAATCAGGTTCTCACCACCCCTTACCTTCAACAATAACAAGAATAATAATAACAATAGCTAATATTTATATAGCACCTACCATATTCCAGGCACTGTGCTAAGTGCTTTCCAATTATTGTCTCAGCTGATCCTCAACAGCCTGGGAGGTAGGTGGTATTATTATTCCCATTTTACAGATGAGGAAACAGAGACAAGTCAGAGATTAAGTGATTTGCCCAGGGTCATACAGCTAGTATCTGAGGCTAGATTTAAACTGTCTCCAGGCCTGGCATTATACTATTGAAATGTATTTTTAATTGGTCTTCCTGGCTCAAGTCTCTCCCCACTCCAATCCATCCTCCACATCAAAATGATTTTCTTTTCATGCAGACCTGATCATGACATTCCCTAACTCAATAAACTCCTGTGGATCATGATTGCAATCTAGGAGAAAATAGAAATATCTCTGTTTGGCAAACTCTTCAATTTATCTTTTCAGCCTCATTATACATTACTCTTCTGCCTACATTATACACACTGGTGTAACAAACCACCAGCATTCCTCTCTATCTCCCATCTCCTTGCCTTGGCTCTGGTCAGCTCCCATAGGTGGAATGCACCCCCTGTTCACTTCTGCCTCATGGAAGCCCTCTCTTCCTTTAAGATGCAGCTCAGGCATTATTGGCTATCTGAAGTTTTTCCTGATCACCCCAAACTCTTAGTACCCTCTCTCTCTGACTAGCTTGTATTTGTTGTGCCAAAAGAAGCGAGACAAGAGACCCCTGCATAAAATTTGGAAGTGGATTTTATTTTTCCAAGGGACTGTCTGGGGTCAGGCCCAAATCGAACAGTGAATCTTCACAGACAATGTGCCAGCTTTTAAGCACCAAGTCTTGATGACCCAGAAGCCTGTCCGTCTTCGTGAAGGTGAGCTGACAGGGTAAGGGTGGAGATCCAGTGGCAGAGGAGGCAGAGAAGAATGGGGTCATGCAAGACAGGGAATTTACTGAGCTGAAATTTCAGCTCAGAGATTTGTTGAGGGAGGGGTAATGCACGATATATTTATTTTTTATTTATTCATATACTCTTATGAATGTACATGCTGTTTTCCCTGAATTATCAGTTGATGGGTCAAACCAGGATAAGCCAAAATTATATTGCTAGTACTTCAGTACCTGACCACTGAGCCCAGTCCTTATGAATAAGCCCAGAGGGCTTCCATGTGAATTCTTTACATGGAAGAGGTTAGGGAACCTGTTTCCAGGAGTCATAATGAGATGTAATGGGAGTGCCTTGGAGAGAGTTGGGACATGTGAAGTTATTCTGTAACTGGTCCCAATGTGCTCATCTCATGGAGAACAAGAGCCTCTTTGATCAGCTGTCCAGAAGTCCAAGAGTAGAGTCTATGCTAGACTTTGTAAACATCCCAGGATGAGTAGCCCAGGGAGCAAGACCCAGCCCAATAGTAGCAGAGAAGACAATTCATCCATTGATGATGCCACATTTGAATTTGGAAGGCCCCATGCTTTGTTGAAATTATGTTAAGTGTGTGCTCACTCCCCACCTCCCAGAGACCAAAGTGGTATGGTGGAGGCTGGGGAAAGGTAGAATGCCACATCTTCAGAAGAAATATTCCTTTGTAAAAACTGAGTCACAGGGGCGGCCAGGTAGCACAGCAAGTAAGAGCACCGGCTCCAGTGTCAGGATGACCCGGAGATCGAATCCCGGGCTCAGATACTCAGCACCACTCCCAGAAATAACTGGCCGTGTAACCTTGAGCAAGTTACTTAACCCTGATCGCTTAAAAAAAAAAAAAACAACTGAGCTATGCTAAATGGACCTGGGTGCTAGTCATTGGTGGCTAAGGGTGGGGGAAGCCACACCCAGTATGGGGGCTCCAGCTGATAGCATTAGTGGAAAGACACCTCAATCCCTCGGGGATTTCTCCAGAACCCTGAGAACAAATGTAATCAGCCTCACTAGGGGAGACTGAGGCCAGAGACAGCTTTCTAGATACAATAAAACACAGGTCTAACCATGGCAACTCCTCAGGAAGCCTCAGTGGCTTCCCCTTGTCTTTTGCATAAAATACGTACTCCTGTTTGGTTTTCTGAATAAGATACAGTCTCCTATTTGCCTTTTTAAGCCCTTCACATTCTGGCTCCAGCTCATCATTTCAGAATTATTGCACATTTTCCTTTATACCTCCTACATTCTTGCCAAGTCAGCACATGTGCTACTCCCTTTATGTAACATTCCATCTCCTGTCCCCATGCCTTTGCACAGGCTGTCTCTCATACTTGGAATGCACTCCCTTGTAACCTACATCTCACAGAATACTTAGTTTCTTTAAAAACTCAAGGCAGGAAAATTCATCAAGAGAAACTTTGCTTTTTTCCAGTCTTCACATTCTCCAGCATCCTTCTACCTCTACCTCAGTGCCTGGTATATAATAGCTACTTAATTAAGTGTTAAATGAATTTAATTCATAGGTTATAGTTGAAGGATGTTCAACCTGGTGAAATATTTAGCCTGGGGATGTTTAACTTTGGCAAAAAGAAGAGTTGGGAGAGAAAAGAATGGGAGAGCTATCCTCAAGTATTTGAAGAGTTGTCATATAGACTTTTTTTTGTTTTGTCCCAAGAATAACTAGGAGAAATGAGTGGGAACTGCAAAGATGCAGATGTTGGCTCCATTGTAAAGGAAAACTTCCTAACAAATAGAGATGTCCAAAAATGAACTAACCTTAGGAAGCAGTTGGTTCCCCCTCTCTCAAGGTCTTCAAGCAGAAGTTGGAAGTCCACTTGTCAGGTATTTGGTAGAAGGAATTTTTATTTAGGCACAGGCTAGACAAAATTACCTCTTGGATTCCTTCAACCTTGATGATTCTTGAGGTTCCAAATCATTTGCCTTTTCCACAGTGAGGAATGATCTTATCCACTTCCATGAATGTCAAAGTCAACCAAAGGCATGGTGATATGAACTTTTAGAATGTGCTCCTTCCTCCCCTCCATTTCATAGAATTAATAATTTCCTTCCAAGTACAGATTGATTGGCCTGGACTAGTTCAGTCATTTCAGCCATGCCTGACTCTTGGTCACCTTATTTGGGGTCTTCTTGGCAAAGATACTGGAGTCATTTACCATTTACTTCTCTATCTCATTTTACAGTTGAGGAAACTGAGGCAAATAGGGTTTAAGTGACTTACCAAGGGTCACACAGCTAGTAAATGTCTGAGGCCAGATTGAACTCAGGAAATTAAGTCTTCCTGACTTTAGGGTCAACACTCTATCCACAGCACCTAGTTGTCCCAGACTGGGCTAGATGATAATAGACAATTAGGAGAGGGGTGGCTAGGTGGCACAGTGAATAGAGCATCAGTCCTGAAGTCAGTAGGACCCGAGTTCAAATTCGGCCTCAGACATTTAACAATTAATAGCTGTGTGACCTTGGGCAAGTCACTCAACTCCATTGCCTACCCATACAAAAAGTTAAAAAAGAAGACAATCAGGATTCTTAACCAGAAAAAAATAGTAAAGAAAATTGGTTAAGAGTTCATTGTCAACTTGGCAAGAGGTTCAGTGGAATACCCTGAGCATCCCTGGTTGGCCCTGTATTGCTTAATATTTTTATCAGCTACAGATGGCACACTCATCAAATCTCCAGGTCACAAAGCTTATATATTAGCCAAATATATGGAAATAGCCAAAACATGGAAAACACTCTGGATCTCCAAAGATCTTGACAGGCTAGAATAATGGACTGGATTTAAGATGAAATTCAATAAGAATAATTGGAAAGTTGTGCCCCTGGATATAAAAAATCTGTTTCACCCATGCAAAATGGGAGAGACAAAGACAACAGTTTATCTGAAAAACACATAGATGTTTTAGTGGGCTGTAAGCTCAATATTCCAGGAATAAGAAGGGATTAGTTTTCCCGATCAGATCTCCACTGGAGCATTTTGTTTAGTTCTGGGCACTTTGGGTTTTTTGTGTTTTGTTTATCTTATTTTTTCCAATTATATGTAAAGACAATTTGTAACATTCTTTTTTTTTTTTTTAGTTAAAACGTGAGTTATTTTAATCAAATGGAATATCCATCTAAATCACAGGTGTTAAACTCTCAACCAACAAAACAGCATAGTGTAGCCTACAGCCTGAACCAGATTTTTTCTTCCTGATCTGCATTAAAATATAACTGTTGAGGTCTGGGGCTTAGGGGTACTTGAGACCCCAAAATACTGAAACACTAGGTCCTGAGGCCAAATGAATTGGACTCAAATAACATTCATTTTTACAAAATTTTGAGCAAATTTTTCTTCTTCCTCTCCCCTCTTCCTAATACAACAAGTAATTTGAACACTTAGTTTTAAGGCTGGAGAGCATTTGGAAGACAGCTAAGATGGTAGGACCTAAGTAAAGTGAATATCAGTTGAAGGAATTGGAGGTCGGTGGGTGTAATGTAAACGCAAATTTAAATATATTCCCTGCCCCTAGGCCCTTTGATAGGCTTAAGAGACTCTGAGAACCTTCCTTGATTTGAAAATATACTCTGCCTCGTAATAGGCTGAATGTGGTCACATGGAGCTTGTGGCAGGAGGCTTGGTTTTCAGGAATGCCCACACCCTGATGCTGTGTGATTGAGCAGTGGGTCAAGAAGGTGGTTACATTCTCTAACCCAGAAGAAGGCTATATAATCCCTGATGTGAGGCTTTGCCTTGGGGCTCACATTGAGAACTGTTGTGTGATTTGATCAGATGATACTCTGGGCAGCTGTTGTTGAGAACCCCCAGGCTTTGAAAACCCAAGTGTTGATGCTTCCCTCTATAGTAACTGTGATTTGGTATGGATGTAATAGTTGGACAGTTTGGAAGCCTGTCTGCTTGATCTGTTTCTGTCTTGTAACTTCTGTTTGTATACTCTGAAGTTCAGGGTGCTGACCTTTTTCCCCTGAACTAGGTAAAGATATATGTTTGGTTGATTAAAGTAAGCTTGTTAACCCATTTTGAGTTGCTTTCCTTTAGAACCTGTGTTGGTAGCCACCCTGGGGGTGCTGGGGTGCTTGCTGCTACAGTGGGACATGGCTATCTTCAAACTTCTGAGGGGCTGTGGTTAACTTAGGAGGGAGGGGAGGCTCGGCGGCGAAGTGAATAGAGCACCAGCCTTGGAGTCAGGAGGACCTGAGTTCAAATCCGGCTTCAGACACTTAACAGGAAAACTAGCCTGTGACCTTGGGCAAGTCACTTAACCCCAATTGCCCTAAAGAAAACACAACTTAGGAGGGGAAGGAGATTTTTATCAATTTTGACTCCAGAGGGCAGAATCAGGAGCAATAGGTGGCAGTGGCAAAAAGACCCTAAATTTAGACTTGATGTTAGGAAAAACTTCCCAATAATTAAAGCTGTCCAAAAGTTGAATGGCCTGTCTCTAGACACAATGGTTTTTCCTTCTTTGGAAGTCTTCAACCAAGGACTGAAGGACCTCTTCTTGTCAGGTATATTCTTTTCATACTTATTTCATATATACTTGTGGAAGGTGTTCCAAACTCTTGGAATAGTTTTATACTATTAAAACTTTCTTTCTATCCTCTTCCCTTCTATACCTTCCCCTTTCCTAGCCTTCCCTCCCTGTCCATACCCTTCCCTTCCCTCAAACTATTTTTTTTTATCTTAGTTTATTCTTTTTTTAATTAATAAAAGAAACAAAAATACCATAAACTTAAATGTTGGAACTTAAATACAAAGTTAGAAAAAAAAAGCATGTCATATGCAAAGCAGAGCATAAGAGGGGATTCAAAATATGTAACAATAGGGGTGGCTAGGTGGCACAGTGAATAGAGCACCAGCCCTGGAGTCAGGAGGACCTGAGTTCAAATGTGACCTCAGACATGAAATACTTACTAGCTGTGTGACCTTGGGCAAGTCACTTAACCCCAATTAACCCCCTACCTTCCCCCCACCAAAAAAAAAAATGTAACAATTAAATTTGCTTTTCAAGAAAGCCTATATGGTAAATGATACTTCTTGTGTTTTGTCCATCTTTTCTTTTGTTCTCTGCTGTGCACTTTTTTGTTTTGTTCTTTTTCCCTCCCAGAAGGCCACAATAAAGTTTGGATATGTTTCTCTATAGCTATAAATATATACATTCTCCCCTCCCTCCCCCCACCCCAGAAGGCTACTATAGCTAAAGATATATACATACACATATACATATATAGATGTTTTTCCAAACTTATTCTACTTCTGATTGTTTTTATGTATGTGCATATCTCTTGTTTCCTATCCCTCCTGCCTCCTCTACTCTACTTTTACCCACTACCTTGCCCTCCTACGACTTGCCTACCCCCCTCCAAGGATCCCTCCCCTAACTTCCCATTCTCATAAATCTAAACACCCTTCTATACCCCTATTTACCTATCCTATCACCCTGCCCTCTAAAGATCCCTCCCTTGTCTCCTCCTCCCTCCCTATGCCCATTTTATTTCTTCTGAATTTACTTTTATACTCTTTATATACATATATATACTATCTTAATATATGTGTGTATATATATATATATGTATTGTTCCTTCTTAAACACATTCCTGATGAAAGTAGGTTACCAGAACTACCAGCCCTCCTCCCCCATCTAATTCCTGTGTATCAATTATAAAATAATTACTCTTTTTAGCTTTTCCTAAATGGTTTTACTTTTAAAATACATATCATACTCAGATTTAAACCAATCTTTCTTATGAACTACCCAATTATTAATAAAAATCTTAGATCTACATTTTACATATATAAAAAGTAAACACTATAGAGCAGCCAGGTGGCGCAGTAAGAGCGCTGGCCCCAGAGTTGGGAGACCTGGGATTGGCTCCGGCCTCAGATATTTAACACCCACACAAAATAACTGGCCGTGTAACCTTGAGCAAGTTACTTAACCCCAATTGCTTAAAAAAAAAAATTAACACTCTGTCCTTATGGATCCTTTATAATCAGTCTTTGTTATGTACTTTATATTTATATTGGTTCTTGTATGTTGAATTGTCTGTCAAATTCAGAATTTTTTTTAAACAGTCTTGAAAGTCTGAGAGTTTATCAAATGTCCATTTTTTTTCATTAACTTTGCAGAGTATGATATTTTTGGCCAGAATTCCAGTTCTTTTGTTCTTCAATATGTTGTATTCCAAGACTTGTGGTCCTTTAATGTCTCTGCTGCTAGATCTTGTATAATTCTAGTTGTGGCACCATCATATTTAAATTGTTTTAATCTTGATGCTTTTAATATTTTTTTCCTTGAGCTAGGGGTTTCAGAATTTGACTATGATATTCCTATGAGTTTTCCTCATAGGATCTCTTTTAAGTGGTGATAAATGGATTTTTTCTTATTTCTACTCCCCCCCCCCCCTTGTTCTAATGCTTCAGGACAATTTTCTTTATTTCTTGTATTATTGCACCAAAATTCTTTTTTTTGATCACAACTTTCAATTAGTCCAATTATTTTTATATTTTCTATTTTTGATCTATTCTCCAAATCTGTTCTTTTTTTATGTTTCACTTTCTCTATTTTTTTCACTATTCACATTTTGCTTAATCATTTCTTGATCTCATAATTTCACTGGTTTCACTTTGCCCAATTATAATTTTTAAGGTGTCATTTTTTTCCTTAAGATTCTGGATCTCCTCTTCTAGTTGGTTGATTTTCCTTTCAAACCCTTCTTGTTCTTCTTGGATTGTTATTTTCTTTTTTACTTTTTTTTCTCCCTATCATTTTATTTTTAAAGTCTTAATATCTTCTATAAATTCTTTTTGGGCAGGTGACTATTTGACATTACTCTTTGGGAATTTCTTTACTTCAGTATCCTCCTCTGAAGATGAACCTTGGTCATCTCTATTTTATAAATATATTTATATTATAGTTTTCTAAGGTTGCATTGTCTTCCTTGCCTATCCATTTTTTGTGGTAAGCTTAATTATTTGTAATCACCTCTAGCCCTGAGGTATGGGACATAGTGCTTCTTGCCTCAGATCTTCAGTTCTTCACTCTAGCCTGAAACCAAAGCCAAACCTCCAGCCTCCTGTAAGTGCCCACAGCCAGGGGCTTTCTGCCCCACTGCTTCTGCACTCACCTGGCATGTCCTGGTTCCTTCTCTCCCCTGCTGCTCTTCACAGCACAGCAGGGTCTGGTGTTTCTAATCAACAGAGGTTCCTCTTATCTTCCCAGGCTCAAAAGCCCAAAGGCCCTCACCATCCCAAGTGTAAAAGTTCTGGTGGCTGGCCCTGAGGCAGCCTCTCAAACCAACTAACCCCAGGGCTTGCCGCTAGGAGTTAAAATGGAACCTAGACTGAAGGTGTTTACTCTTCACAGGAACCAAACCTCGCCAAGAATAACTGTGATACCCTGTACCCTCCTCACAAGGTAGTATATATCATGGATCAATGACCAACATCTGTCAAGTTTAGAAACAATCTATATGTCTTCAGGATGTTTTATGCTATACAGCTCTAGTTAGTTAACTTACTTTTTCCAGTGTACCTACTTGTATTTTTCTAGTGTCTTAACCCCATGAAATTCATACACCAATATCATGACTTCTATTCCATACATCTGGTCTAATGTCAAGATATGTCAGCATCTCACTGACTCACAACTTATCAGCTGACATGTATTAACACTGTACTGAGTTTTTCAGAGTGACCACTATAGTAGGTTGGATAAAACCACCATGTTGTTTCCAGGCTCAGTAAAATTAACTCATGGCTATACTAAGCTCTTGGGGACAGAGCCTAGAGCTGTGACTTCATTAATAGTCTCCCAGGTGAGGAATCTACCAATGCTGCTATGTCCCACAACACTCCTGAGTGCAGATTAAAATGTAGTTGCCATCAAATTTTCATGTGTTGATAAATATATATATATATATCATGTGTATGTGATTTTCTGAGTCAATATGCAGCCCAAAGGGGTCTGTATGTACACTTGAGTGGCTCCCATTTCTATTCCAGTTTGACACCACTGACCTGGCACACTGAGAGGTAAAATACCTTGTCCAGGGTCATACGGCCAAAATGGATCAGAGGCAGAAGTGGATCACTGATCTTCCTAGCTCCCAGGTCAACTCTCTAACCATTACTCCTTCGGCTACCTCCAAACTCCTGATGTTTTCAAATTTAATTTCCCCAATTTCTAGAGGCTTCATGCTACAAGCTTCTGCCTTTACCTTCACATTTTCCTCCCTGCTCACTTCCTGAGCACAGGGAAGACAGAGGACAGGTAGGTAGCATCCTTTCATTATTTGGTATTGTTCCCTAAAGCCTCCCACCAATCCCAAAAAAAGCACAAAGACATAGGCTCATTATTTAATTTTTCATCATAACCTAAATCAACATCAACACCTCCATTGGGATGCTGCTGCCGCCAGTTACCAGCACTGGCATGGTGTGGAAGCTAAGGTTTCTTGCTTTGTGTGGAATTTTGAAAATCATCATGGGAAGAAGATGGGCAACAGCTTAAACCAAACAGGTGTCTGAGGCAAAAAGCTGATGATGCACTCACTGATGCCTGCAGTACCGGGTGGTATATATTAAAAATCCTTCAGGGAGGATACTATGGCAAAGCCATCTCTGGAGATCCTAGTAGGTTGGTTGTGTGGATATTTTAATGCCTTGTGAAAGTTAAGGGCACCGGAATGTGTCTTAGATAAACTAAAGTGTCCTGCCCCTCCCCACCCCCAAATAGACAATGAACACTTTTTTTTTTTTAGGACAATAGGAAAACTGCCTGGCTAGGGTCCAAGGAAAAAAAAGTAGAGCTAAAAAGGAAGGGAAGAAATCTACACATGTGGTGGAGAATTCACTAGGGACAAGCAAGTGACAGGAATGAAGGGGAGTTCTAGAAATATTGGCTATCATGGTAACATTCCTGCCAAAGTTTCTTCCCGAGATGATTACAGCCAGTCTGGAAGTAGGCCTGGGGCCCTGCAATTTCCCAGACTTTCAGACTCTGGATCCTGGGTTATCTCCACCAAAATCCAAGGGGAAGTGGTGGTGGTTTAATCCACCTGTAACATGGTGCCTCCCATCTGTTTGATGATTGGTGGGAGAGGACGGTAGTCTCTCCCTTTCCATAGGGCTAGTTTCCTGGAGGATGGTTTCAGACCACACTGAGAGCAGGGTTGATGGTTTGGAGGGGACACTAATATTTCTGAGGATCAGTCATACCCCTGATGTCCTTGGCTTCATTGTGATTTAAGTGAATTAATTTATAAGAACTGAATAATATTATGTACATAATTGAATCCCTAGTGCTTTTCAGTAGGACTATTTCAAATAGAATATTTATGCCACATGGAAGGAAGAAATATCCTCCTGTTGCTACTTATTAACTTCCCTCACTAAAAGGATGGTTAACAGAGGAACAGGAAAGTTCATCCAGTGCCATCAGAGATATTTAAAAAGCCAGGCACTGGAAATGCTAGACTTGAAAATGAAAAAGGATACCTATTGCCTCAAAGCATCCAGACAGATCAACCAGATGCTGGCAAAGGGTCATCAGAGAAAAATGCCCAGCAGTGGTGATGAGGTGATGAATCCATAATAGCCAAAGTGAATTTAGGATAGAAGTATAGAGATAGGAAGCTATGAATAGAAGAGAAAGAAGAAAGATGGAAAATAATCTCTCTCAACCCAGGGATTCTGCTATCTGGCTCTCTAAAGCATAAAGCTTGCTAATAGCCCTGGAGATTTTAGCAAGAAAACAGTACATGAGTTTCAGAGAAAGTTTCACCCAAAGAATATATGCATTCAATCAGCAGAATATGATTCTTTAAAAACACCAATGAGATGTACACAGATCAAGTGAGCTACTTCCTTGTCTTCTGTTACTGCAGTGAGATTTCAAAACAGCCCTAGAAGAACCAGAGCCCAAGCTCTGGCAACTCCTGTCAAGCTTCCCACTGTAAAGGCTTTAGAAGAAGGTCTAGCAATGGGGCAGCTAAGTGGCATAGTGAATAGAGAGCATAAGCCCTGGAGTCAGGAGGACCAGAGTTCAAATCTGGCAGCCTCAGACACTTAACACTTACCAGCCATATGACCTTGGGCAAGTCACTTAACCAATTGCCCTGCCTTCCCCCCTCCAAAAAAGAAAAAAAAAAGGTCCAGGAATGAATGAACTTTGTTGTCTACTGGCCAAGGTTAAGCACCAGTTTGGTTTTATGTTTGAGGGGAGGCCTATCACCAGAATGCTAGCTTCTAGGTGATGACTTTTTTTTTTTAATACAGGAAATCACTAAGACCCACACAAAAGTGTGGAAAGGTTATGATCTGCATCAGTGGATAATAACTGATAAAAGCACAGATCTTCTAAAATATTAAAATATTGACTCCAAAAGTCGCTTTGGACATACTTTGTGGTCATAACAAGATTATGTTGATTCAAAAACTACATGTAAAAAAAGTTTTTATTCAAAAATATCTAGAAAAATTAGTAGACAATATGTTATCTCACATTAGTAGTAGATGAAGAACACTCCCAAGCAAGTACTGATGGCTGCTTAATTTAAAGCAAGGTAAGAGCAACCACACCAGCCCCTCTGTTAAGACCAATGGAACAATTCAATTCCTCAACTGACATGGGAAGGTGGAAGTTCCTCCAAGTTCCATGGAACTATCAATAGTCAAAAAGTGGAAGGTAAAGAAAAAGCCAGAAAATTAAAGAGTGAGGATGAGGGACAATTTTTTAAAAATAGATGACTCAATTTAATTCAACTCAAGATGAAAAATGTCACAATCCCTGCCCTTAAGAAGCTTACAATCTAACAGCAGGGACAAGAGATACACAAATGAGGTCGATACAAGGTAGAATTCTAAGAGTTAGAGCTGGAAGGGAACACTGAGATTATTTAGTTGGGCTCCTCTCATTGAAATGAAAAAGGTGTGGTCCAGAAGTTCAGTGACTTGATTAAGGTCATACATCTGGCAAGAACCTGAAACCAAGGTTCTGTGACTCTAAATCTAGAGCTCTTAGAATGGGAAAAGAGCAAAAGAGATGAGGCAAGGTGTTCTAGAAATGGGAGAAATGACTTTAAGGTGGTGGGTAGAGGCAAAATGTTTCTTAGAAGAGGTAGCACCTGAACTAAGCCCTAGATGGAGAAGGATTTCAATAAATGGAGATGTGTATAGGGTCCATGGAGAAGGCCTGGGAAAATGTACAGAGCTAAGCAATTACAGAACAAAATCAGGGAGAAAAAGACCCACAAAATCTAGATCAGGAATAACCAGAAGTCCAGAAACCTGAGCTAATAAACTAAAGGGAAGGGAAAATGATCTGGATGGTAACAAAGTGATATTGGGCAAAGTAGTAGGAAGATTCAGATAAAGTGGTGGTGAAGTCTGGATGAAAAGGAAATAGAAAAGGAAATGAAGAGTTGGTTTAAAAAAAAAGACTTCCTCTTCTAAGAAGGCTTCCCTAACTTTCATCATGTTTGAAGGGCTACCTTATTTGACCTACCCACACCCCAGATAGGCAGAAGAGGAAACTAGTTACATGAGGTAGAAAATATGCACAGAAGAACTGTAGTTCCCAATGCCTCCTCTTCCTCAATCATGCTGTCCTGGATCTTTGCTCAGCTATTCATTTCTATTGCGGTGACACCTGTTACACTTTCCCTCATCTGTATTTTGTTTCTCTCTACTCCTCCACCTGATGCCCTTCCCCTCAGGGGCCTCTGAGTCAGTCAGCCTCATCTAGCGACACTCATCTATCTTTCCAACTTTCTGTTGTTCCCAAGAGCAGCCTTGACCCCTGTGACAATCTGACAATGCTGTTTCCTGCAGTCCACACCTTCGGATCTCCTGAGCTGTCACTTTTCCAACTCTGGACAATTTACTTTCAACAAGTACTCCTGAACAGCTCTCGCTCTGTGCCACAAAGGGCCCTTTTCTTTCTTGCTTAAGCTCATCTATAAGAAAATGTTTCTGTTCCAACAACCTTATTCCCTCCACATCATCAGCAATGCTTCTCACAAAAACAGGAAGGAAAAATTCAAACTAGTCACAGTCGGCAGCCCATTCTTCATCATGTTCACTGCTTGGTTGACAGAGGCAAGAAGGGCTGGGAGGGATGTCTAGTTCAAAATTTCCAGACATTTCGATAACTACTGCAACTGGAGATTCTATCTTACCCCCCCAAAAAAAACCTCAATAGAATAATGCAGGTTTATGAAGTCACATGGAAATCCACTGTGATGTTGATATATAAAGGATTGTGTTTCACAGAATGCAGGTTATAGGAACAAGAATTCAGTCCATCTGTTTGCCAGACTCGTGACACCTGCTTTAAGAGCTTCATCCTGAAGATAAAAAAACAAAGGAAAAAGATAAGGTTATACTTTCATATAGTAACCTTTACTCCTGTCAACATAGTGGGATAGAAAGACAGGAAAGAACTGGGTTCAAGTCCCACCTCGAACACTTATTGGTAGTGTAACCCTGGGCAAGTCATTGAATCCCTTGGTTTTCCAAGTAACTTTCCAAAGCTATAAGTTGAACCAAAGGCAATGGTCAAAGATGGTCTTCTTACTTAGGAGTTCCCTATATAGATGAAACCACAGGCCCAGACCCTACTCCTAATCTCTATCCAGATTACAAAATACATAATGGTCCCGAAATGAAAAATTTAGGCTTCGTCCTCCAGGCCTCATGTGTTCCTCTGGGTCCTCAAGTGCCACTATTCGACTGAATCCAAACTTCACATAACAAATCCCCTTAAGAAAAGAGCTTGCTTTGTAAAACTTGGACTTTGTAAAAAGGCCGCACTCAAGGACCTAGAGGGCTACATGTGGCCTCAAGGCTGGAGGTTTCCCACCACTGGTATAAAACAGTGGTTTTATGATGGTCCTGAAATGAAAAATCCAGGCAATAGTTCATTTCAGAATCTTGGTTTACTGGTATCTCCCAACTCTGAGCACTTTCGCTGGCTGTCCTCCATACCTAGTATGTTCTTCCTCAACATCTCTGCTTCCTGGCTTCATTTAAGTCCCAACTAAAATCCTACCTTCTTCAAAAAAAAAAAAAAAAGCCTTTCCCATCCCAGTCTTTCTTAATATTAGGGCCTTCCCTCTGAGACCACCTCATATTCATCTAGTATAAATCTTGTCAGCCTGTATATAAGTGTTTGCACATTGTCTCCTCCAGAAAAGGACCTGTCTTTTGCCCTTTTTTTGTACTCCCAGATCTTAGTACAAGGCCCGGTACTTAGTAAGTATTTGATAAACTGCTGGGAAAGACATAATTTAGTGGGAAAAGGAAGGGGAGAGGGTGTTCCCTGAGAAGACAGAAGTAGATATCTTTACTGTGATCTTATTAATGGTTAGAAGAGCTGATCTTATCCAAGTACTGGGTCTTTCTCAATGCCTTAGACACAATCCTGATTTAGTGGGTTCGTTGGAACATTCATTTTCTTTCTTTCTTTTTTTGGCTTTTTTTTTTTAGAGGGAAGAAGGCAGGGCAATTGAGGTTAGGTGACTTGTCCAAGGTCACACAGCCAGTACATGTTAAATATCTGAGGCCAGATTTGAACTGGGGTCCTCCAGACTCCAGGGTCCACGGCTCCATTCATGTAATGGAAATGCAAATTTAAAGATCTTCCCTGCCCTTAGGCCCTTTGATAGGCTTAAGAGACTCTGACAACCTTCCTTGAATTGAAAATATACTCTGCCTCCTAATAGGCTGAATGTGGTCACATGGAGCCTGTGGCAGAAGGCTTGGGTTTCAGGAATGCCCATACCTTGATGCTGTGTGATTGAGCAGTGAGTCAAGAGGGTGGTTACATTCTCTGACCCAGGAGAAGGCTATATAATCCCTGATGTGAGGCTTTGCTTTGGGGCTCACTTTGAGAAGTGTTCTGTGATTTGATCAGATGAGACTCTGGGAAGCCATTGTTGAGAGCCCCCCGGCTTTGAAAAACCCAGATGTTGATTTGGTATGGATGTAATGGTTGGACAGTTTGGAAACCTGTCTACTTGATCTGTTTCTCTGTCTTGATAATTCTGTCTGTATACTCTGAAGTTCGGGGTGCTGACCTTTCCCCCCTGAACTAGGTAAACGATATATATATTTGACTGATTAAAGTAAGCTTGTTGACCCATTTTGAGATGCTTTCCTTTAACAAAGCAGATCTAAGAACCTGTGTTGGCAGCCACCCTGGGGACGCTGGGGTGCTTGCTGATACAATTCACTGCACCACCTAGCCACCCCCAGAACATTTCTTTATGACTATAAACCCAGAGCTTACCTTTCTGTGTTCTCCTCATTGCCTTTATCTCTGGTATGGAAGATCATTGTGTATTTGGCTATGGAAGAAGGTGGCCGAGTTATTTTCATCCCTTGTATCTCCACCCTGCAAAAAGAAAGGCACCATGTAACACTAAAGGAACACCAAAGAGGAATTTCACAGAGCTTAATGATGATGAGACAGAAATGGGGCTTGTTGATTTGACCTCTTTGTGACTCAGTTTCCCCAATCTTTAAAATGAAGGCACTATACTCAAGGGCCTCCAAGTTTCCTCCCAGCCCTAAATCTATGATCCTATAGCCTACTAATTACATTTGTCCAAAACCCTCTCCCGAAACTGCAAGGTCTTTGAAAAGTTAAATTAAGATAAAATCTAAGGCCCATGGCTATGTTACTCTATGAGTGGCATCACAGACATCAGTCTTGCCCACAAGTGACAATGCCCGTGTCACATGGGCATTATGTAGCAAAGCTGGGTTCAAATACAGAATTTTCTGACTTCAAATCTAGGGCTTTTCCTTCCTGAAAATTTTGTCTTGTCTCCGGTTCCTTTATGCCAGATTCAACAAGCAAGTCAACAAACATTTTTCAAGTATTTACTAAGTGAAAAGTATGCCACTAAGCACTGGAAAGACAAAAACAAAGGTATTAAGAGCCTAAATTTAGGGCTGGAAGGGACTTGGAGGTCATTGAGTCTAGCCCCTCTATTTCACAGATGACAAAACTGAGGCACAGAAAGGGTAAAGACTGGCCCTGAAACAAAAAGCTACTAAATGCCTGAGGCAGGATTTTAATCAGGTCTTCTTGACTTCAAGTATAGCACTTTATCCACTATACCAAGATGACTCTGCAATAGTCCTTGCTCTTTCTCTCAGGGCAGCCAGGGGTTCTATGGAGAGAACAATGAGCCTATAGTCAGGAACACCAGAGTTCAAATCCAGCTCCAGCTTTCATCTGTAAAGATGTAAAGAACAGCACCTACCTCCCAGGGTTGTTGTGAGGATAAAGTAAGATAATTATGAAGCATTTAGCATAGTGCCTGGCATATAATAAGCACAATATAAATATTAGCTATTGTCATTATTACTATCTATTTTTTAAAAATTTTTTCCTTTTTTTATGAACTTGAAAAATAATAACAATGAATATTTCCCTAAGCAAATAGAAGGTTGCATATATTTGCATATATCCCTTTTTGGACTTTCTTCTGCTCTCCTCCCTTTATTTTTTAATGATTTGTTGATTTTCTTTTCTTTTTTTTACTCTCACTGTTACTATATCCCAACTTTCCCTCCTCCCTGATTCTACTTTGTATCACATTTATTTAAAAATGTTTTTCTGAAGTTATCATTTCTTATAGCATGATAATATTCCATTATAATCAGATACAATAACTTGTTCAGAAAAACCTGGAAAGATTTAAATGAACTGATGCAAAGTGAAGTGAGCAGAACCAGGAGAACACCACACAATAACAGCAACATTGTACAACAATCAATTGTGAATGACTTAACTATTCTCAGCAATACAATGATCTAAGATAATTCCAAAGGACCCATGATGAAAAATGCTATCTACTTCCAGAAAAAGAACTGATAACAGTCTGAATGTAGATCAAAGCATACTATTTTTCCACTTTATTTTTTTCATGGTTTGTTTTTGTGGGATTTTTTTGGTCTATGTTTTCTTTCATAACATGATTCATATGAAAATGTTTTATATGATCGCACATGTACAGCCTACATCTCAGGGAGTGGAAAGGTGAGAAGGAGAAAGAAGAGCGGGAGAATTTGGAACTCAATTTTTAAAAAAACAAATGTTAAAAATTGCTTTTACCCATAATTGGAGGAAAAAAATAAAATATTATTTAAAAATTAAAATATGTTGTATAACCCCCAGTAAATGTTAAAAATTGTTTTTACATGTAATTGGGGGAAAATAAAACATTATTTAAAAAATTAAAATTAAAATGTTGTATAACCCCCAATAAATTTTAATTCCCTTGATGGTGGGGACTGTGTTGATAGAATCATAGATTTAGAGCTGGAAGGGACCTTAGAGGCCACTGAGTCTAGCCCTCTCATTTTACAGATGAAGAAACTGAGGCCTAAAAAAGTTAAGTGAGTTGTCTAGAATCACACAGCTAGTAAATATCTAAAGCAGGATTTGAACCCAGGTCTTTGTGACCCAAAGTCCAGTATCCTATCCACTATACCATGATAATTCTATATTCTTTCCCCTTTGAATTCCCAGCCCCTAGCACACTGCCTTAATTTGGCTGAGATGAACTGAATTGGTGAAGAGAATCACTAAAGGATCTTGCATGCAAGAGCTGAAGATAACATTTCCCTATTTTAATCTGACATCCCTGAGCCACTACACATCAGTATCCAAAGTCTTTTGCGGCAGCCCGTGTCATAGAGCTGAGAATGGAATTCTCTTCCCCAACTAGTTTCAAGCCCTGTAGGAAAGGTCTTCTCTAGGCACTAAATGGGCATTCCTCATTCAGGCACTGATTTTGTAGACTTAACCCTGAATAGGGTACAGGTAGGTTACCCCTAAACAGATATCTGCATGCCTTAGCAGACCACAGGGTAATTCTCAATCAACGGGAAGCTGCAAGCTTTATAAAATTGAAAAAACTTTAAAGGCTCAGGCACAATCATTGAACAAGACAATGGCTACCCCGTAATTCTAGAGAACCAATGATGAAGAACCCTACCCACCTCCTGACAAAGAGGTAATGGGTTCAATATGAAGAATGAGATATACATTTTTAGACATGGTCAATTCAGGAATTAATTTCGCCCTACTATGTGTATTTGTTACAAAGGTTTTGTTTTATTTTTATTTTTCTTTTTAAATGGGGGAGGGGGAAGCACTGGTGAAGAAAGGGAAGGAGAAAGAAATTTTTTTAATTGGAAAAATGTAATTTTTTTTTAATGAAGCCATTGGTGTTAGGTATAGACTTAGAGAGCACAAACCAAGGGTATTTGCAGTTTGTTCCCACTTTATAATGAAACTTGTGAGCATAAATGGAACCCACTCTTTCATTTCTTCCCATATAGCCAGGTCCTCATTAAGGTAAATAATAAATCCCCTGACATAGCCACATCTTTCAAATTTGTTCATTTTGATTACACTAGAACCAATTACCACATTTTATACAATTATAACTTCATATTTATTTTGTTTTGTTTTTGGAGGCAATTGAGGTTGTGAGTTGCCCAGGATCACACAGCTAGTAAGTATCTGAGGCTGGATTTGAACTCAGGTCCAGAGCTAATGCTCTATCTACTGCACTACCTAGCTGCCACTCTGACCCCACCCCCATAGTATGGATTTGAAATATATAAGACTACTTTAGGGATTCATTATCTGCACTAATTGGAACCCAACTGTAATATGGTATCTATGCTAACATAGGCATCCCTACACTAGGCCCCAAAGAGGGCTGTTCTCCGTTAATTCACCTGATTCTGAGGTCATCATCTTCTGCACCCCAGCCCCAGTAGTTGTTGGAGAATCCATTCACCTTGGAAAACTGGTCTTTTGTTAGAGCAGAAACACCTCCAAAATACCCCTGATAACGCAATCTGTAGATTACAAAAAGTACAGGGAAAAAAGAGTGAGTACAAAGCAAACTTATGCCCAATAAACACCACCTATATTCTGTGCTTTGCTTACTAACATCCTGTGAATGTTTTCATGTTAAACTGACAGCTATCTGCCAATTTTCTTAGTCTCATCCCACCCCTAACTTTCTTTACTTACCTTTTTTATCTATTCTCTCCCTCATTCACCAAAAACAAGGTGCCATCATACCTATTCATTTCCTCTTCTGCATGCTTGCATATGTATGTATGAATGAATGAATGTGTGGATGTCTAGGTATCTGTATATCTATTTGTATCAGATTATTATGCTCAGTTGCCCCTTAGGAACTACTGTTCTCACACATAAATTAATAAATGCAAACGAAACAGACAAAGGGAGCATACTTCCATGAAAATCCAACCCCACCTCACCACTAATCAGTACAGGTCTGATGACACCCTTAGACGACATCTTTGAACTTTTACTGCATTAAAAATTAAAAGACGAAATGCAATGACCATCCATGATTCCAAAGGAATGATACTAAGGCATGCTACCAAGATGCAGAATGAAACTTGTTTTTTGGGCATGACCAATGTGAGAACTTATTTTGTTTGACTATGCATATTTTTAAAGAGTATTTCATTTTTATTCCTCCCCACCCTGACCCATGGGCAGGAGACAGGAGGATGGGGAAGCAGAGGAGTAGGAAGGAGGCACAGAGATATGGTAAAAAGTTAAAAAAAAATAAATGAGAGTTAATTTTTTAAAAAGTTTTTTAAACTACCCTGATCCTAGCCAAAAATATGAATTCCTTTTTCTTCCCCTTACCATCACCCACCCACCTACCCAATATGAAAGCTGAATATCCCCTCAGGGGCATACCTGGTCCAGACTTCTCATCCCTAAGGGGTTTTGATGCCTTGTAAAACCATTGCAGGCTGGAAGAGTGAGAACCAAGAGTCCAACTATGCCAGGGTAGGGCCTAGCAATCCACTACTCTAGGTATTGGCTCTGTACAAGGTGATGGATGCTGGTCACCCTATGGAGGATAACCAATAATAGTCAATCCATCACTTCTCTAAGTACATATCTGTGTTTCAGCTGCTTGTGAGGATATGTGTGTGGGAGTGAGTGTATTTCTATGTGTATAAAGTAGATGGGCATCAGCAGGAGACAACAAACATTTAGTTGAACATATGACTGAAATGCAGCTGTTGGAGGGATTTCACATCTGCAAAATCAGGAGGCATCTGTATGCAGGATGTCTGACGAATGCTATGCCTTAGGAGATCAGATGACTAGGGGCCAAGACACTGACAAGAGACATCAAAGCCAGACTGCTCAGGACAAGGAAGAGACCTGTAGTTTTCTTTCTGGGGTGAAAGCTTAGCAGAGCCAAGTTGTGAATATACTTCCAGGGAAGTCAGCACAGGGTTGGTGGGGAAAGGAAAACCCATGGTCACCATTTTCCTCAGTTTTTTGGATAGTACACGTCTGACTCAAGGTTGGCAGAGACAGCTATACCCTCAGACTGGAAGCCACCAGGGAAGCCTCCAATTTACCTAGCACTTCCCACAGTATACTTAAAAAACCAGATGTAGAGCTGGAAAGGATCTTAGCAGTCTTACAGTCAAAATCCTTTTATTTTACATATGAGGAAACTGAGGTCCGGGGAGGTTAAGGGAACTTGTTCAAGATCCCACAGGACATCAGAGGCAGGATTTGAACTGCCTCCCTAATTTATCTTATCTTGTCTTATTACAGGATTTTAGATTTAGAGCTAGAAGAAAACTTGAAAGGTCACCGAGTCCAACCCCCTCATTTTACAGATAAAGAAACAGAGACCTAGAAAGTTTAAGGTACTTGACTATGGTAACAGAGCTACTAAGTGTGTTGGAGGCAGGATCTGAACCCAGGTTCTCCTGACTGCATGTCCAGCATATACCATACTGGCTCGCTTTGGGACTTAGGCTGAGTGTCCCAAGTGCTTATCCAGTTGGGAAGCAGTTTCCTCTTTGATTCTTCTTTTTTTGGGGGGAGGGGGAAAGTAAGTGACTTGCCCAGGGTCATACTGCTAGAAAGAGTCTGAGGTTGGATTTAAACTCAGGTCCTCCTGACTCCAAGTTCAGTGCTCTATCCACTCACTGCACCACCTAGTTGCACACCCCATTCTCTGCCACCCCCCTTAATTCTCAACAAGATTCTCAAGATGCATCATTGATAGCCCCAAGAATTATTCCAAAAGATGTGTGACAAGGGTTGGCTAGGTGGCACAGTGAATAGAGCACCAGCCCTGGAGTCAGGAGGACCTGAGTTCAAATCTAGCCTCAGACACTTGACACACTTACTAGCTGTGTAACCTTGGGCAAGTCACTTAACCTCAATTGCCTTGCCTTCCCCCTTCAAAAAAACAACAGCAAAACAAAGATCTGTGACAAGGAAAGGCCACCAGAGAGCAGGCCTAAAGATTGGCCCTGCTTTCCAAGGTCTTTAATCATCTGGTTCTTCCCTGTACCCTGAAGACTGATCACAAGCATGCCCAGAGGAGAAAAGGAGGGCGATATTCAGTGTAGTGTTTTGTTCTCTTGGTTTATATTTCCTCAGGTTTTGGGGGGAGGCAATTGGCGTTAAATGACTTGCCTAGGCTTACACAGTAAGTGTTTGAGGAAGACTTTGAACTCAGGCCTTCCTGACTCCAAGGCTGCTGCTCTATCCTCTGTACAACCCAGCTGCCCAGCATAATGTTTTGCTGTATTGTGGACCTCTGGCAGTCTGGTGATAAACTGTGGACCTCTTCTCAGAATAAGATTTTTAATAATTGAAAGAAACACAAATTTCAGTTAGAGCATAGTAAAATAAAGAAGTAATTTGTTTGTTTTTCCCATCCAACTTCACAAACCCTATGATATCCAACTAAGACCCCATGGACTCCAGGTTAAGAACTTCTGATAAAACGTTAGCTGCAAACATTATAATTCAATTAAATTTAATCATCTTTATTTTTTTGCTTTTTGGAGGGGGAAGGCAGGGCAATTGGTGTTAAGTGACTTGCCCAAGGTTGCATGGCTAGCTTTGTGTTAAGTGTCTGAGGTGGAATTTGAACTCAGGTCCTCCTGACTCCAGGGCCGGTGCTCTATTCACTACACCACCTAGGTGCCCCAATTTAACCAACTTAAAAAAAAACTATTATGCAAATAGTGCCATGTTTTGACAGTCTTCTATTTGCCTGTTACTTGAATTAACCAATCTCTCTGGTCCGTCCAGTTTTTCCTATGTCCTCGCCTTTTCCATTTCCAAACCCCCTTGCTGTTAAATGTTGTAAGACATCGATATAACCAACAATGGGATTCAATCAGGAGTCACTGGGCACCACCCACCAGAAGGTTAGTCTTTCTAGTTTCCAGAAGGCAGTATGGTCCAAATATTACCCCAAAAGACCTTGGTCAGTCAGTGTGTGCTAAGTGCTAGGAATACAAAGAAAGTCCCACTCTCGAGGAGCTCAGAGTCTAAAGGGAGAGACCATATGAAAACAACTACGTTCACACAAGATACAAACAGGACAAATTAGAGACAATCCACAGAGGGAAGACATTAGCACTAAAGGGCATCTAAAGAGGACTAGAGAGGTCAATAATAAGGTAATAAAAATGAATGGCTGACACAACCCTACTTCTCCTACCTGTAGCCAGTGTTGTTTCTGCCAACCACCAGGTGTTTTGGATGAACATCACATATGTAGAGGTTAAGGTCATTCTCTGGTACCAGATCCACATCATGGAATATGAAACAATCCCAATTTTCTTCCTTAAGGGATTCTAGGTAGCCAACATTCAGGAGTCTGGCTCTGTTAAATTTCTCATTTCCAGCCTAGAGGTAATAAAAGGAATGGGGTGGTGGTAATTACCAGATTTTCAACTGAGTTACTATTTTGTACCATCCTTCCTAAATCATAATATTTACTTAATAGCAATAATGCTTAGTGAAATTTAAAGATCAAGGTTAAGGAAAGTAGGAAGGGAAGGGGATAAGAATGTGGGGGGTGCTCATAAAAGGGAGAAGGGGTAGTCAGAAGCAAAACACTTTTGAGGAGGAACAGAGTGAAAGGAGAGAGAAAATAGAATAAATGCAGGGGCAGGAAATAGGAGGGAGGAAAATAAGTGAGCAATCATAACTGAAAAATGTTTGAAGCAAGTTTCTCTGATAAACACCTCATCTCTCAAATATATAGAGAAATGGGTCTGCTTTATAAAAATAAAGATCATTCCTCAATTGATAAATGATCAAAAAATACGAACAGTCAAAGCTATCTACAGCCACAGGGGAAAAAAGTTAAATCACTATTTATTGAAGAAATGCAAATTGAAACAATTCTGATGTAGTACCTCACACCTATTAGATTGGCTAATAGAAAAGAAAAGGAAAATAAATGTTGAAGGGATGTGGGAAAATTGAGACACTAAAGCACTGTTGGTGGAATTGTAAACTGATTCAACCATTATGTAGAACAATTTGGAACTATGCTCAAATATTGATAGCAGCTCTTTTCTAGTAGCAAAGAATTGGAAATTGAGGGAATATCCATCAATTGGGGAATGACTGAACAATTTATGAAATATAATTATGGTGGAATACTATTGTGCTGTAAGAAACAATGAGCTAGAAGCTCAGAGAAAAACCTGGAAAGACTTACATGAACTGATGCAAAATGAAATGAGTTGAACCAGGAGAACATTGTATCCAGTAACAGCAATATTATAAGGTGATCAGCTGTGAATGGCTTGGCTATTCTCAGCAATACAATGATCCGAGACAACTCTGAAAGACTGAAGGTGAAAAATGCTATCCATTCCCCAGAGAAAGAACCGATATAGAGTCTGAATACAGATCGAACCATACTTTTTTAGCTTTCTTTTTCTTGGGTTTTTATTTTGATCTGTGTCTTCTTTTACAACATGACTAATATGGAATAATGTTTTGCATGACTACAAATGTATAACTCATATCAAATTGTTTGCCTTCTCAATGAGGGTGGTAGGGAGGGAGGGAAAGAATTTGGAACTCAATTTTTAAAATGAATGTTGAAGTACATTTACATGTGCTTGGTGAAAAAGGAAATACTAACTAAAATGGGAGAAAGAAAGCAAGATTAAAAAAATTATACATCTTGAACATGACAAATATAAACACCATTACATGACAGGTATACTTTGTATTTCATTTTAGATCTAAATATTCACTAGATAGCTGATTATAACAAAAATCTGGGCACTGCCTACCTTAAACCACTTTGGGTGCCTAAAAGCAAAGCTGATCATTATAAAGTAAATTGTATTTTTTACAGCATCAAGGTCACATTTAAAGGTTATAGACCTTATCAAGAAATCAAAATCAAAGAACTAGATGACCGCTAAGGGTTCTTTTATCTCTGAATCTATAATTCTAAAGTTAGCCTAACTGTGAGCAACAATGTCTAAAAATCTAAGTTACAACAATAATAAACCTGCTATAGTCATAAAAGAAAAAGTTATGTCCCAAGATCTATAAATGCATGTCACAATTAATTTAAACAAAGGGTATCAATGGAACACACAAAATACAACTTTGGGATTTTCAGCAAGAGAGAAGAATGAGAAGTCATGAGCAAGTCACATGTCTTATAATGCCTTCCCAAAAAGGACACAGAAAACAGAATATCTTGATGACCGGTCAGGACTACAGAGAATTAGTGATGAAGAACGCTGCCCACCTCCTAACAAAGAGGGGATGAAATAAACATGTAGAATGAAGCACACATTACTCATTACTGCATGTTGCCAACATGGGAATCTGTTTTGCTTATCTAGGTATATTTGTTATAAGAACTGTGTTTTTCTTTTCTTTTTTCCCAGTGGGAAGAAAATAAGTGGGGAGAGAAAATAAATGATTATTAATTGAAAAAAACTAAATCTATCTTTGTTACAGTTTAAGAGAAAGAGGGAAAAGCATAAGAATAAATGTATATCAAAGCAGTATTAAAACAGAGGAGCATAAGAAATGATACAAGAAATATTAGAAAAAACACTCAATAGGTAACACTCAAGGAATCCGAGGGAAAATTAAAATGGGGGTTGGGATAAGAGAACAAGTTTAAAAAAAAAAAGAAATGAATGTAACTATGAAATCCCAGGAGAAAACAAAAGAAAAAAATTCAGTTAAGGAGGTCTTGGAAGGAGATGGTGGCAAAGCTCATTAAAATACATAACAGCATAGAATGTTTCATAAATATAGAAAGACAGCTGAAAGCTGGATCAATAAAGGAGCAGTGCAAACACAGAAAAACAAGCTCAGAAAATAACTCAATCTGAAAAATATTGGGGTGGCTAGGTGGCACAGTAAACAAAGCACTGGCCCTGGAGTCAGGAAGACCTGAGTTCAAATCCAGCCTCAGACACTTAACACTTAACTAGCTGTGTGACCTTGGGCAAGTCACTTAACCCCAATTGCCCTCCAAAAAAAAAAAAAAGGCAAAAAAAAATCTGAGAAATATCTGGAAGTAATATAGGTGCAAGTTAGGAGCTATCCTATGGTATCCCCACTGATTTCACCAACATAGGGAAGTAGGTGGTGTGGTATCTAGAGTGCTGGGCCTGGAGTCAAGAAGAAATTGGATTACATCCAGACTTAAACACTTAGTAACTGTGTGACCCTGGGCAAGTCATTTAACCTCTGTTTGCCTCAGTTTTCTCTTATGTAAAGTGATAATAATCATACCTACTTCCCAGACTTGTGAGGTTTATAAAGCACTTAGGCCTTAGCCTAAAAGTGCCAGGGTCTCCCATTGCATCCTGGGCCATCTCTAGTCATCCTGATGAATATCTGGCCACTGGACTCAGATGGCTCTAGAGAAGAAAGGCTTATACAACCCTCCCTCACTCAAGTCAAAGTCAACTGCAAGCCATGTCATCATTTCCCTGATGTTATGGTCCTCCTTGAAAATGAAGGACAAACACAACCTATGAGTAGTCCAAGCTACCTGAATGGGGACCCAGCCAGTTGAGTAACTCAGCTTGTCTTCTCCCTCTCCTCTTCAAAGGAAGATAAATTGGACCACAATACCCAAGCACCACTTAATGGTTCAATTTTGGGCCCTCCTGCTTCAGAGTGAATATCAATAATAACTGTTTCTCTTTTGAGGAGCAACTGTGAGGGTTTTCCCCTCCCAATTTGATTTTTTTTTTTAATTATTATTAAAGGGGCCATCCCTTAACTCACTTCTTAAAGGGGCCTATTCAGTGAATGGGTGTTGCCTCACTCAAAGTGAGAACCTGAAAAGGGCCCCCCCCCCCCCATGCCATGGTCCTCTTTGGGGAAAAAAAAATGAAGGACAAAAACAACAAGCACTGGGACTGGTACTTAGTAAGTCCTTCCTTCTTTCTTCCCTCCCTTGCTGTCTCCCTCCTTTCCTTCCCAGGGAAAACTCCCTCTAACAATGCAGATCCAAAAATAAAGGGGAATTATGAATAAAATTGATGGAGAAGAATGCCAGATTTCAAGTGTGTTTTAAAGGAGCCCTCATCCAGCAGCAGATGGTTTTGATAAAAAAGAAAAAAAGCTCAGAGAACAAAATGAGAGAATACAGAAATAAAACCAAACATTTATAGGTTAGTGTTTGATAAACTCAAAGATTACAAAATGCTGTAGAAAGGAATCATTAAAAATTGTTGGGAAAATGGATATTAGTATCATGGAAAAATTTATTTTAGATACATTCCTTATAACATATGTAACAATAAATTTCAACCAGAACAAAGATCCAAACATTCCAAAGATTTAATTGGAAGGAAGAAAAATTGTGACCCTATTGAAAAAATGGAAGGAATTACTTAAGATAAAATAGATGGACTTGATTGTATGCTCTCCAACATGTAATCATTGAAAAGGATTAATAGGGAATTTTTGAAGGATATATAAATTGCTAACGATTCCCTGAAAATCATTCAAGTATTTTAAATAAATCATAAAAATACAAATTTAAACAACTTTGGAATTCTGCCCTACATCTATCAAATCATCTAAAAATAATTTTAAACTGTGTTATTGGATATTGAAGGGACTTTTAGGCAACAGGCATTTATTATATAGTGTTGCAATTGTAATTGAGCTATCTTTCTGTAGAACAATCTAATAAGAGGCAAAAAAAAATAAAGTTAGTCATATCATTATGATTCTAGGACTCTATCCTCAAGACATTATTAAATAGAAAAAAAGATCTTTGCAGAAAAATATTCCTGGACATTTCACTTGTAATTAAGGAAAAAACTGGAAGCAACCTTTATGTTTGTGAATAGCCAAATAAATTGTGATATAGCAACATAGTGGAATATTATTACATAAATGGCAAATAAGAATACCAAGAAATGAGAAAAATTTATAAAAAGCATTGCAAAGCAAAGAAAGCAGCATTAGAAAGGTCTACAAATATGCCAAAGTAAAAAAGGATCAAAAGGAGACAAGAGGATATGAGTTATTGTTACTATTTTGCTAAAGCTATTTATCTTTCTTCCCCTAGCCTTCATTTCATGGTGGTCTTGTACTAGATATTCAAGACATTGGACATTCTCTTTCACATCTCATCCTTTCTCCTTGATTGTCTTCTTCTTCTGGAAGGCAGGGCAATTGGGGTTAAGTAACTTGCCCAAGGTCACACAGCTAGCAAATGTGTCAAGTCCAGATTAGAACTCAGGTACTTGTGATTCCAGGGCCGGTGCTCTATTCACTGCACCACCTAGCCACCCCAGATTGTGTTTTCTTGAAGCAAATTCACTACCTGGGTATAAATAGTTCTCCTTTAACTGGTGTTGGACTTTTGTTTTTGTCCTCCATTGGAATTAGGGCCTCCTTCTACCGGGGAGCTGTGTGGTTGGGGGACCACAGGGCTTAGCCTGCTGTGTAACCCCTTTCTAAGCCTAGCTTTTCCTTGTTGATTCCATAAGAATCCCACTAGCCTCGATTCCTTTTCCTTTTTGAAATGCATCAAACTTACAGCTTGCTGGCAATGTTGGAATAACAGATATATTCTTGGACCAGTAAATACTTTTTGCCTTTCTCTGTCCCAGTTGCTTGCTCTGCCTTTTTACTATGTGTTTGTTGGGATTATGTTTATAATTTAAAAAAAAAAAAAGAAACTAAACTAAAACACAATACATTGCTATTCTGTATCATCTTGTCTATAACTAGTATCTTAGTTATTACAACTACTAAAGTATTAATTTTGCTTGGCTTCTTAGGTTTTTAATTACTTTTCTGGAATGATTTTTTTTAAGTTTTTCAGGACAAAGACAAGCATGATAGCATTTAAAATAACATGCTGGATTTACTACACATTTTTTTTTATGGCAAGTGGACACTAATACATTGTTGACAGAACTATGAATTGGTTCAACCATCCTGGAGAACAATTTGGAACTTTAGCCAAAGGATTTTAAAACCATGCATACTCCTTGAGTCAGCAATACCTCTATTAGGTCTGTATCTCAAAGAGATCAAAGAAAAGGCAAAAGAACCTATATGTACAAAGATATTCATACTAGTTCTTTTTGTGGTGGCAAAGAATTGGAAATTAAGAGTATGCCCATCAACTGGGAAATGACTGAACCAGTTATAGTATATGATTGTGATGGAATACTATTATGCTATAAGAAATTATGAGGGGGATAGTTTCAGAAAAACCTGGGAAAGACACATGTGAACTGATACAAAGGGAAGTGAGCAGAAACAGGAGAATATTGTACACAGTAATAGAAACACTGTAACAATAATCAACTGTGAAAGACCTGGCTACTCTCCAAAGGATGCATGATGAAAAATGCTATCCACCTCCAGATAAAGAATTGACAAACTCTGGGTGCAGGCTGAAGCATACTTTTTTTCACCTTATTTTTCTTGCTTTTTTTTTTTTTTAAACATGTCTAATATGGAAATGTTTTGCATGACTTCACATTATAATGAGTGCCATTTTGCTTGCCTTCTCCAGTTGTGGAAGAGGGGCTGGAGAGAAAAAATTTGGAATTCAAAATAATTTTTTTTTTTTCAAAAAAGGCAAGCTCTGTGTAACAGACTGATGGATTTATATGTAATCATCTTTTCCTGTTCTACAGTGCATATAGAGATGCTAATTTTTTTCCTCTGGGTGTTTAAATGAAGAATAATTATTTTTTAAAGTTTTATTTAAGAGATTTATTATTATTATATTATTGATAATTATTAATAACAAATTATTATTAAAGAGAAGTTATAATTGATGAGCTTTCCTTAAAGGAATAGATTTCTTTACTGTAAGGACCTTAGAGATCATGTAATCTAATCTCTTCCTTTCTCAAACAATGAAAGGTCACATAGCTAGTAAGTATATATATCACATGATTAATTTTTTAAATTATTATTATACATAGTATTTCTCTCTTAATCTCCTCCACCCCCACTTTTTGTTAGTAATATATAAAAATACATAAAATTTTGTGACTTTTTTTATACCTTACATTAATATAAGTCTTGGTATACAAATTCATTATACTGTGCTTTTTCAAGAAGAGTGTGAAGTCTTTAACAACTAAATGATACTATGGTGAACCAACAAAATTAAATGTGTAGTGACTGATGGCAATGAAAAGTCAACAGAAGATCTATTTTAATTAATTACTGAAAGGCAAAATGCAAAATGGTGAGGACCTCTTGTACTAGTACTAGTACATGATTCCATCAAATAATTGCTTCTTTCTAGTCCTTCCTCATATAATAATCACTCTTGATTATAAAAAAAATCTGCTTATGTGGTATGCAATAAATATTCTGAGGAATATTAGGGAAAGAATTTAGTCAAACTTTTAGCTTTAACTTTGTTTGGTAGGCAAAAAGGAATCACTGAAGTTTTTGTGCACAGGAATGGCATGACCAGATCTTTCTTGTAACCATATGAAGGATGGATTGCATGATGCTGATACAGGAAGTGGAAAGACCAGATCTTTCTTGTAACCATATGAAGGATGGGTTGGATGATGCTGATAAAGAAAGTGGAAAGACCAATTAGGAGACTGCAATACTTTAGGAAGGTAATTAATGAGAGCACTCCTACCACTAAAAAGCAAAAAATAGCTTTCCTCAGCAAGCTCATTTAAGAGGAAATAAAATTTACCTAAGTTCGGTCAAATGGGATCCACATGCCATGAGACAAAAATTTTCTTTTCCCTCTTTCAGGGATTAAAAAAAAATAGCAATTTTACCCAAGAAAGGTTGAGTGATAGCAATTTTACCCAAGAAAAATTAGAGAGATGACCATGTAGTCAAGTAGAATCTTAAAAAGTAGATTTTTAGGATCAAGGAGATCAATTCCAGTAACCGCTTACCTGATGAATGACATAGATGCCATAATCCAATTGCTGCCTCTGCAAGAATGGATGGAGATGTTTCAGCAGGTACAATAAGTGCTTCTCTCTATTCCGGTGTGGAATTAGGATGGCAACCCGTTGTAAAGCCTTACAGTCTTCTGGGTGGTAATGGCCTTCCTGAACTTTAGGATTCTCTCTCTGTACTTCTCCCCATGTGAGATCTGACTTGAAAATAAGTTTGTTGGTTCCTCCTAAATAACATACACAAGTATCAAGTCTAGTTTCCAAGCTACCAATGTGCCCTAGAGATGAAATTCTCACATCCAAAAATGGGAACACTAGGAAAAAACCCCCAATTTTTGCTTCTCTTATTGGGAAAGAAAACTAGAAGAGAGAATAAGACTTCTTTCTATCCTCCAACTTTACAATCCTCTAATAGTTTTAATTTAAGCTCGATTAAAACATGATGATATCATTATGGAATAGGATTTAAAAATTCTAATTAGACCCAGAATTACTACCTCTAAGTCTACATCTCAAAGAGATCAAAGAAAGAGGAAACAGACCCCTCTATTGGGAAATAGTTAAACAAATTACGGGATATGAATGTAATGTATATTATTGTACCATAAGAAATGATGAAATGTACAGTTTCAGATAAAAGTGGGAAGACCTCTATGAACCAAAGCAGTGAAGTGAACAGAACCAGAACAATTTAGACAATAACAACATTATGAGGAAAAATAACTTGAAAGTCTTGAGAAGCTGATCAATGCCATGACAAACTATGGTTCCAGAGGAATAATTTATATAGTAAGCTCTGAAGGATTTATGAACTCTAATAAAGATAAGAACCAACCACAATTCTAGAGGACCTTTCATGAAGCATGACAATCACCTTCTGACACAGCAGTGAGAACATCAAAATAAATAATGAGACATTCACTAAAACCTCCTTGGGGAAGGGACTTGAACAATGGATCCTACAGTTAGAAACATAGTAAAAAGGCAGAGCAAGCAACTGGGACAGAGAAAGGCAGTACAAGAATATATCTGTTATTCCAACTCTGCCAGCAAGCTGTAAGTTTGATGCATTTCAAAAAGGAAAAGGAATCGAGGCTAGTGGGATTCTTATGGAATCAACAAGGAAAAGCTAGGCTTAGAAAGGG
This sequence comes from Petaurus breviceps papuanus, assembly GCF_028583685.1. Lineage (NCBI taxonomy): Eukaryota > Metazoa > Chordata > Mammalia > Diprotodontia > Petauridae > Petaurus > Petaurus breviceps. The sequence goes on from NW_027187347.1 coordinate 17,241,125, forward strand.
GTTACACAGCAGGCTAAGCCCTGTGGTCCCCCAACCACACAGCTCCCCGGTAGAAGGAGGCCCTAATTCCAATGGAGGACAAAAACAAAAGTCCAACACCAGTTAAAGGAGAACTATTTATACCCAGGTAGTGAATTTGCTTCAAGAAAACACAATCATGGGGTGGCTAGGTGGTGCAGTGAATAGAGCACCGGCCCTGGAATCACAAGTACCTGAGTTCTAATCTGGACTTGACACACTTACTAGCTGTGTAACCTTGGGCAAGTTACTTAACCCCAACTGCCCTGCCTTCCAGAAGAAGAAGAAGACAATCAAGGAGAAAGGATGAGATGTGAAAGAGAATGTCCAATGTCTTGAATATCTAGTACAAGACCACCATGAAATGAAGGCTAGGGGAAGAAGGCATCTCTACAGTCAGAAGTAAGGGCAGGAAGCAGATTCTAGAAAAGATGAGATACCTCTCAGACCTGCCAAACCTAACCTATAGGCAGTCTATATCTTGACATTCCATCATCACCTCAAACTCAACACTACCCTCCCCCTAAATTTACTCCTCCTGCAGACTTCACTGTTTTTGTTCATAAGAGCACCGTTTAGTCAATCTCCCAGATGGGAAAACCTTAGTGTTATCTCTCATTCTTCCCTCTTGTAATAGATTATGACTGGAATGTCCTTCCTTCCCTTCTGTACCAATAGATTTCCTACTCATCCTGCTTTTTTAAATTAATTTTTTAATTTTTGTTTTCACTTCCAAATTCTCTCCACCCCTCTACCCAGGGAGAAAGCAAGAAATAGGATACCCATTATACAAATGAAATCATGTAAAATAAGAGTTCTACATTAGCCACTTTGAGGGGGAGGGGGAGCAAGAAAAAATTAAAAAGTGAAAAAAGATGTGTTTCAATTTGCATCCAGAGTCCATCAATTCTCTCTCTGGCGGTGTAACACTTTTCATCTTGGTTCCTTTGGAATTGTCGTAAATCATTGCATTGATCAGGGTAGCTAAGTCTTTCATAGTTGATCATTATTACAGTATTGCTGTTACTGTGTATAATATACTACTAGTTCTGCTCACTGCACTTTGCAATGGCTCATAAAAGTATCCCTAGGTTTTTCTGAAACCATTCCCTTTGTCATTTTTTATGTTATTTTTTATGTATTCCATCACAATCATATGTCATCATTCCACAATTGATTGGCATCCCCTCAGTTTCCATTTCTTTGCCATCATGAAATGAGCTGCTATGAGTATTTTTGCACATATGGGTCCTTTTGCCTTTTTTTTTTTTTTATCTTTTTGAGAACAGACCTGGTAGTAGTACTGCTGGGCCAAGGGTATGCAGATTTACAGCCTTTTAGGCATAGTTCCAATTTGTTCTCCAGAATGGTTAGACCAGCTCACAGCTCCACCAACAGTACATCAGGGTTCCTATTTTTCCACATCCTTTGCAGAATTTGTAATTTTCATTTTCTGTCATGTTAGCTAATCTGATGGGTATAAAGTGTTATGTTGGAGTTGTTTTAATTTGCATTTCTCTAATTACTAATAATTTAGAACATTTAAAAATATGGCTATTGGGAGCTTTGATTTCTTCTGAAAAGTACCTGTTCATATCCTTTGACCATTTATCAATTGGAGAATGGCTCTTATTTTTATAAATTTGAGTAGTTCCCTATATTAGAGAAATGAAACCTTTATCCGAGAAGCTTGATATAAAAAATTTCCCCCAATTTCCCATTTTCTTTTTAATTTTTTTAAAAAAAGAAACAAAAATATATCATACTTTAATATTAGAACTTAAATACAAACCAAAGGCGGGGAAGCATGTCATTTGCATAGCAGAACATAAGAGAGGATTCAAAATATGTAACAATTTTCATTTCAAGAAAGCCTATATGATAAATAATACATATTGTGTCAGTTTCCCATTTTCTTTTGAATTTAACTACATTGGTTTGTTTGTGCAAAAACCTTTTAGTTTAATGTAATAAAAATTATCTATTTTTATCTCCTGCAGTCCTCTCTCTCTTATTTGATGAATTCTTTCCTTACCGATAGATGTAATTTTTCCATGTTCCCCTAATTTATTTATATCACCCACTGTATCTAAATTATATACCTATTTTGAGCTTTTTTTTTTTTGGTTATATAATGTGAGATGTTGGTCTTGACCCATCCTTTAAAGCGTAACTCAAATGTCACCTCCTCCATAAAAATTTTTTTAAGTCCACAGGCCTTCCCATTTATACCTGTTATAACATTTTATTCTACGCCTAATGCAATTATTATGTGTTTGCATCTTTTCTTCCCACTGGGGTTATGTTCCATGAGGACATGGGCTCTTGAGCTCATAGTACTCTGCAGGGAGGAATTTAATAAATATTTTGATAATAAATGAATGAAAATTGAATTTAAACTACCTCAATCCTAGAAGTCTTCCAAATTCCAGGCCAAACAGGAATGAACAGGCTACCTCAAAGGATAAAATCTAAAATTTGAGTTTCAAACAAGAAAGCAGGAGTATAACAATGACTACTACCACTAATAATAATAGCTAGCAATCATATAGTTCTTTAAGATTTATAAAATCTTTTATAGGTGGCACCCCAAAAGTCTTAGTGTAGTTTTAAGATATAAAGCTTAAAATGAAGCAGAGAGAGGTTAAATCACTTGCCCAGGGTTACACAGCTACTAATAATCTTGAAGCACAATTTGGATTCTGGTCTTCTTGTCTCCAATTCCAACACTATCCACTGTGACAGCCTACTGACTAAATAAGATTAAGGCCTTAATCTGTACATTTTCATGAGAAAACAAGGTTAAATGTTAAGACCTCTATAATTCTGTAATTTCCCTTGTCCATTTTAGACCAGATGCGGCTAGATGGCTCATCAAGTAAGAGCACCGGCTCCAGTGTCGGGATGACCTGGGGATCAAATCTGGGCTCAGATACTTAGCACCAAACCCAGAAATAACTGGCCGTGTAACCTTGAGCAAGTTACTTAACCCTGATTGCTTAAAAAAAAAAAAAAGATCTGCATTTTAGACCACTTTTTGTTCAAACCCAGAAATAACCTTGAGCAAGTTACTTAACCCCAATTGCTTAAAAAAAAAAAAAGAATAAATCAGGGAAACAAATGCAGCTATAACTCATTCTTTATGTGAGTGACTGGAGATGGTATATTTCTCCTTATGGGCACCTATTGCAAGTAGGTATTGTTTAGGGGTGGCCAGGTGGCTCAGCAAGTAAGACACCAGCTCCAGTGTTGGGATGATCTGGAGATCAAATCCGGGGCTTGGACACTCAGCACCACACCCAGAAATAACTGGCCGTGTAACCTTGGGCAAGTTACTTAACCCTGATTGCTTAAAAAAAAAAAAAAGATCTGCATTTTAGACCACTTTTTGTTACTCTGCGCTCATTAGTAAGAGAAGAAAAGAAGAGAAAGAGGGAGAGGAAGAGGAAGAAGAAGAAGAATAGGAGGAGGAGGGAAAGGAAGAGGGAGAAGAGAAGAGAAAAAAAGAAGAAATAATGCTAAAGATTATATGCTGATTTCAGGAAGTAAGGCATCTCTTCATCTGCCCTGCCACTGACTCTCTTCTCCCTGCCTGGGTCAGGAAAGCTCCAGGTGCATACTGCTCACCCACCCATACCTGCCACCCCCAATGGGAGTTTATCCCACAGCTGAGCTGTCCTATCTGTCAGGTGAGTATAAACTCACCATATTGTAGCTCACCCTAGGCAATGCTTGCCATTCCATTTGGCCACCACCAGGAAAGCAGTACTTACCAGGGGACCTTGTTATATGCCCTGGCACCACCTCCAAACCCCCAGGTAAACTGTTAACTTTGGGGACAGTAAATCAAATTGATACTACCATTGCTAATAGAAAGGCTGTGACAATCACCTGCCCTATAGCTTCATTTACAATCCCTGTCCTGGCCACCACTTCCCCCTTATGTGATTGTCTCCTCTTTATTAAGCACTGAGGGTACAGAGGAAAAAGGGAAGCAGCCCCTGCCTTCAAGAAGTTTCTATTTTAGCCAGAGGAGACAGCATATACAGAGATAGATGGGAGTGAGGGCATGGGTAGTTAGGTGGCAAAGAGGACAAAGTCTGGATAGAAACCTAGAGTCAGGAAGACTCCTCTTCTTGAGGTAAAATCTGGTCTCACATATGTACTAGCTGTAGAATTCTGGGCAAGTCACTAAACTCTTTTTGCCTCAATTTCCTCATCTGTAAAATGAACTGCAGAAAGAAATGGCAAACCACACCAGTATCTGTGCCAAGAAAATCCCAAATGGGCTCTAAAAAAGATGGACAGTCTTAGTGTAGTTTGAGGGGAACAACAATGAGGGAGATTAGATAAGTACTTAGTAGTTAGTAAATTAAGTTAGAAGTAGTAACACCTGGGAGGATTGGAAAAGGCTTCATGTTGAAGGTGAGATATAATATTTATAAAGAGCTCAACACACTGCCTGATACATAGTAAACACTTAATCCTTCCTCCTTCCCTCCCTCCTTTCTTTCCAGAAGCCTACAGATCCCTTTTCAGAATTATGTTTTTCAAAACAAATACATAGGATTACAAGGGAAATCAATTATATTAAAATACATTATAATTTTAGAAGAAAAGTTTCTCCTCAATAGCTATTAGATTGCTATTTGCTAACTTCCTCCTCAATGAAATTACCCAGTTTTCTTAATACTTCATGCTGAAGGTAACATTTGGAGTGAGCCTTAAAGGAAACAAGGTTCTTTAAGAGAAAAGAGTATATTCCAGACATAGGACACCATACAAAGACATGGAGGCAGAAATGGAGTGCCATGTATAATAAAAATGTCATGAATAATGCATGGATGATTAATGAGGCCAGGCAGTCTGGTGGGTTTGTGGGAGTTATAGGTGATAAGGCTAGAAAGGTAGCCTTGAACCAGATTATGAAAGGTGTTAATTGACAAATAGGAGTTTTTATTTGATTCTAAAGTGATAAGGAAAGATATCAGAGTTTATTGAGTATGTGTGATCTGGTGGCATGCAATAGAAAAATCTTGAAATACAGCACCTGAAACCCAGACTTTGATAAAGCCCATTGGGATTCAAATAGAGGTACTAGACCATGCCTCAAACACGAATCACTCTGGCTCTCAGGGATTAGCCAACAATAGGTCCCAACCCAAGTCTCACTTGATCACTGTCTGGGTTTTAATGGCTCAGAAAGAGTATAAACAGCAATTTCAGTTTGAGGGTCCTCCCCTCTCAGATTGCTTAAAAAAAAATAGATAAAAGAAGCCTTAATCACTGAATGGGTGTTACCTCAGACAAACTGAGACCTGGGAAAGACCTTAGCTTAAAAAGGCCAAGGTCTCCCACTGCATCTGGGGCCATCTCCTGTTGTCCTGTCTCATCCAGTCACTGGACTCAGATGGCTCTGGAGGAGAGAGTGAGGCTGGTGATTCTGCACAGCCCTGCCTAATTTAAATCAAATTCACTTTCAAGTTGAGACATCACCTTCCTAATACCATTGATCACCTTCCAGAAGGACGAAGAAAGCAACAAAAATCACTCTGAAAGTTGTATAAGAGACATACTGGAGTAGGTAGCCCAACTAGGAAGCAACTGAAATCCTCAAAAGGGGGTGTTATGGGCCTGAAGTCTAGAGTGGTGCTCATACTAGCAGAGAAACAGGGATACACATAAGAGGGTAGTTATTCAGAGCTTTCTAAGTCCTATTCGTTTCCCTGTTCTAGACATTATTAGGGTTACAAAGACAAAAACAAAAGAGCCTCCGACCTCAAGCTTACGCTCTGGACAGGGAGATGATATGTACAAATATATATAAAGCAAGTACAAATTAATCTGAGTGGCAAAGTGAACCAGTAGCTGGGGTTTGATCAGGAAAGGCCTCACCTGGTTTTTGAGCGGAGCTTTAAAAGGAATGAGGGACTCTAAGGCAGAGGTGAAGAAGGTGTGTATCTTCCAGGCAGAAGGGGGCCAGCCTCAGTAGGAGCTGATGGAATGTTCGGTCCAGCAAGTGGGCTGACTGGGGAAGGGGTTTGGAATAATGATCTCTTTAGGCCTTTTTATTTGTACCTACCAGGGAACACAACAACAGTTCTATTATGGGGGAAATTAGCCAGGTACAGAGCAGGGATTCTTAACCCATTCTGTGTCATGGACCACAAATGAGATCATATTTATAAACAGCTTAGCACTGTGCCTAGTGCAAGGTAAGCATCCTTAAATCCATCCTTCCTACCTTCCTTCCTTCCTTAAGCCTATAGATCCCTTCTCAGAATTAAGTTTTTCAAAACATAAAATACATAGGATTATAAGGAAAACTAATTATGTTGAAATATATTTATCAAAATATTACAAGAAAATTAGTTAACTACCCCCAAGAATCTTAATGATCCTTTGGTGGAGAGACCACACTATTCACTCAATGCTCAGTATCTTCTCACTAGCTTTTGGATTGCTACTTGCTAACTTTCTGCTCAATGCAATTATCTAGTTTTCTGAATATAAGATACAGTTTTCAGATATGGATGAAACTGAAAGCTAAAGGTCATAACAAATACATCAATGGACTTCAAAGAACTTCTGGTTCACTAGCAGAGCCCACTTTGAGAAACAAAATTCAGAAACAACCTAAGAAGGAGATTATACAAGATGACTCTCATTATCTTATTCCCAGTAAAATAAATGGGGCTATTTCTGGAAATTAATGAATTCTATCTTACAGGAGTAAGTTGTAAAGAGAGCCATAATTGAATTCAGTGTCACAAGTTGTTTTTTTTTTAATTAAAAGACTACCCTTGAAAATCTGTTGTTCTGTCTTTTATTTATTTTAAAATAATTTCTAAAAGACTTTCTACAGACCTGCGGTGTCTTCATGTGCCCACATAATTTTCAAGGTCCTAACCTGATTTTTACCAGTTATACTTCATGGCTCCCCAAATCACAGGGTCATACAAACCAGATCACAAACTATGTCATATCCCCTACTCAAGAAACTTCAGTGGTTCCCCTTTGCCTCTTAGTTAAAATACAAACTTCTCTTTCAGGCATTTAAAGCTTTTCATGTCCTGTCTCCAACCTATCTTTCCAGATTAATTTCATATTAATATCTCATTGGAAAAAACAACTGACCTAGAAAATAGATCCAGGAAAGATAAATTAAGAATTATTGGACTACTTGAAAGCCATGATGAAAAAAAGAAGAGCCTGGATAGCATCTTTCAAGAAATTATCAAGGAAAACTTCCCTGATATCCTAGAACCAGAGGGTAAAATAGTAATTGAAAGAATCCAATGATCACCTCCTCCTGAAAGAGATCACAAAATGAAAACTTCCAGGAATATTATAGCCAAATTCTAGAACTCTTAAAGTCAAGGAGAAAACACTGCAAGCAGTCAGAAAGAAACAATTCAAATATTGTGGAGCCACAGTCAGGCTTACATAGGATTTAGCAGTTTCTACCTTAAAAGATAAGAGGGTTTGGAATATGGTATTCTGAAGGACAAAGGAGCTAAGATTACAACTAAAAATCACCTACTCAGCAAAACAGCATAATCCTTCAAGGGAAAAAATAGTCATTCAATGAAATACAAAACTTTCAAACATTTCTAATGAGAAGCCCAGAGCTAAACGATTAATTTCATATTACCCTATCCTCCTCTCCCTGCAAGTTTCAGCCAAACTGGTTAACTTGCTGTCCCTAAAAACTCCCCCCCCCATATCTTTCCACATGCCATCTCCTCTGCCTGTGATGCCTTCCCTCCTCTTCTCTGTCCTTAGCAATCCTTTGTTCCCTATAAAGTTCATCTCCAGTGCCAACTCCCACAAGACATAGTTATTAGTAATTTTCCCTAGTTGTTGGGGTTTGCCCCAACTTCACAATCAGAACTTACTCTTGCATGTACTTCACATACATTTTGTACTTAACTCATTTCATTCATGTTGTTCACCTCCCTCACCTAGTAGAATGATAACTCTTTGTGTGCAAAAACTTTTTTTGTCTCTATATGTACAATGACCTGCACATAGTAGGCATATATTAAATGTGTCCTGTATTGAAAATGAATACCTATTTTAATACGTCACAAATACAGTCAAATGGCTTCCCTGTAAACACAAATTCCCATGAAAAAGGAGGATTGAATCTGATATCAAGAGCTTCAAATCACAGCTCTGCCACACTCATCTCCACAGCATACTATGTATTCTCCAGCCTCCATCTGGGCCCAGAACTAAGGTTGCCAGGCCTGTGGCACCAGCCTCCAACTGGTAAGTTGGTAAGCTCTAGCCTAATGTCCCAAGCCCCCACAACCACACTGTTCCATCTCTGTGCCAAGTTATACTGCATTAACTTCTCCCACTCCTCTTCCAACGTTACCTTCCACCCCAACTCTGGTTCCAAGAAAAACAATCTAAGTCACACTACCATTCCTGGAAAGGACATATCGATTACATCCTTACAACTTCAACCGTCATTCCCTCTAACTTCCAAAACCATACAATTTAAAGCAGTAGGATTATTGAAGAAGATTCTATCCTGATATGTCCAAGGTGGTTTATTGTGGCTAGAGCTTCACTGCATATCTGGCTCAGGAAGAGAATTTGGGGTCAAATAAAGAAGAGGCTCTTTCTTCTCCCAAGTCCAAGTAAATCATAGAAAAGCATGTTCCCTGTCACTCAGAGGACAATCAAATTCATTATCATTAGTTAATGAATTCCCCATTATCACTCTTCCCTGGCTAGTACTGCCATACTATGAGTTGTTTTCTCTATCAGAATATAAGTTTCTTAAAAAATATATGCATTTTAAAAAAATGCTTGCATTTACATCTGAATACGTAACATATCTCTTGGCACATGGCAAACATGGTTACTTCCAGACCTAAATCCATGGTCCTATGACTCAAATTCTAAATATGATTAATCAAAAAGTAAAAGAAAAAAAGCAGGTTTTTTTTCCTGGCACACTACTGAATGTTTTTAGGCCCCAGAAATAGAAAAACCTGCTAAAATGCATTATCATTTTACTGTGTTCATAACAACTTAGATACCATAAAGAAAATGCAAAAAATTTTACATCACATTCTTATCTGGAGGTTTCCGATTGCAATTTTATATAGTCATGAAGCAAAGCATATATTTAGAGTTGGAAGAGAAGTCCAGCAGACTATCTAATTTGCTCCAGGGCAAATCAGTTTTAAAGTAATCTTTGAAATAATAATAGCTAGCATTTATATAGAGCTCTAAGTGCAAATTTCAAACCATTTTACCAATGTTTTATTTGATCCTTACAACAACCCTAATTCTGAGGTAAATTATATTATTATCCCCATTTTTCAGATAAGGAAATTGAGGCTGGGAGAATTTAATGGACTTGTTCAGTACCTGTATCACAGCTATTAAGTATGTGAGGCACTTGAGCTGGGTCTTCCAGTGCTCTATGTACAGTAAACCACTTTGGGCATATTATGATACAATGTTCTTCAAAAAGCTACTTTAAATTGTATAGTATTTAGATTTTTCAAAGAGCTTCTGAAATACATTATCTCATTTAATCCTCAATACTCTGAAACGTTAGGTAGAGGAAACATTATTGCTATTATTCAAATAAGAAAGAAATACACTTTAAAAAAATTAACACTAGATGCAAAAGAATATTTGCATTTCTGATCAACTAGTTAATTCTCAACTTTTTCTGCCTGTTTCTTATGGAGTTAAGCAATGCCAAGAAATACCATTGGTGATAAGTAGACCAGGGGTCTTAAGGTCTTAGGATTTGTTCTGTAAAATTTGGATTTAGTCAAAAGACTGCACTTAAGGACCTAGAAGGCGACATGTGGCCTTAAGGCCGAAGGTTCTCCACCCCTGGAAGAGACCTATCAATTCAATTCCATCTAACTTCTACTGGATCCTTGCTAAGGCAGCAATCAGGTAGCTTGAGATGGCTCATCCAATCACCATCATGCATAATGTAAAGTGCAACAACAGTCTGAATTTATAGGAGAGCTGAAGAGTTAAGTTTATACCCATGTCTTATTATTAGACTGGTAAGATGTCCCTCACCACCTCTCATGAGGCTGGGGGGGGGGGGGAGATGGTTAAACTAAGATCTGGCTCTTAATTTACAGATCCCATGCTCAGTGTTCCCAGGAAAACCTCTAAGATCAAGACTCAAAATTGCAAATGTGGTTTGGTGGAGGAAATTTCCTCAGTCTCCTACACTAAAGAAATCATACCCAAAGAAAATTAAAGTCAAGCACAAAATACTTACTTAGGTATGGAGACAAAGGAGGACATTTTTTCAATTTTGATTTTGTTATAGAAGCCTTATCAGATGAAGTTAGCTCCTTCCTCCAAATTATGGTCCTGTTGAAAATCTTTGTTTTAGGAATCTCTTGGATGGCAGCAATCAGGTAGCTTGAGGTGGCCCATCCAATCACCATCATGCATAATGCAAACAGCAGCAACAGTCTGAATTTATAGGAGAGCTGAAGAGTTAAGTTTATACCCATGTCTTATTATTAGACTGATAAGATGTTCCTTACCACCTCTCATGAGGCAGGGGGAAAAATGGTTAACCTAGATAGAAGAAACTTCACAATCCAATCAAAAGTTGTATGGCACCAGGTGCAGCAATAGCAATTGTTTTTCCATGGTTCTGTTCCAATAATTTCTGGAAAACAATCACAAAAGATACTTTATTTCAAACAGGAATTCCAAAATGAAACATAAGGGTATGTGAAATAGTGTATATGGGCTAGGTTAGTTCTAGACTGGGAGCTGGGAAGGCATGACTTCAAATCCTGCCTTACACATTAGCTATGTTCCCTGAATAACTCATGCTCTCTGAGTCTCCATTTCTCCAAAAGCAAAATGACCTTAATAGCAGTACCTGTTGCCATAGGGTGTTGAGAAAAATCAAATAAAATAATCTTGCAAACCTTAAGGCATTATATAGATGTTAGCTATTATTTCCAATTTAAAATTATTCCCTTACATATAATCTTAAAAAAAAAAACTTTAATGCACAGTACATCTGGTGGAATGAATAAGGTCAATTCACCAACCACTAGTTTTAGAGACCAACCTGATCTTGATTCATTGAGAGAATTTGGGGGGGGGGGGCAGAAAAGTTAGGTGATGGCGTAAGTAAATAGGAGTGAGAAGGGGAAGAGATTCTGAAAAACTTGGTTCAGTTGTTTCAGTAATGTCTGACTCGTCATGACCCTATCTAGGGTTTTCTTGGCAAAAATTCTGGAGTAGTTAGCCATTTCCTTCTTCAGCTCATTTTACAGATGAGGAACTGAGACAAAGTTAAGTGACTCGCCCAGGGTCACACAGCTAATAAATATCTGAGGCCAAATCTGAGCTCAGGAATATGAGTCTTCCTAACTTCAGACCTGCCACTCCATCTGTTACCTTACACCTATTTTTTATGTGATCTAAAGGGGCTATGCTCATCCTCCATAGAATCACCTCTTTTAGTAGGACAATAGTGCCCTACAACTTCTTTGATATTCTTAAATGTAAGCAGAATAAAATACAGTCACTGTGTAGGCAGCCAACTCATGAGTCTGATTTTCCCCCAGACATGACTACATATTTGGCTCAGGAAGAGCATTTGGGATGGGATAAAGAAGAGGCTCTTCTCTCAAGCCCAAGTAAATCATAGAAAAGCATGTTCCCTGTCACTCAGAGGACAATCAAGTTCATTATCATTTGTTAATGAATTCCCCGTTATCATCAGTTACTGTCCCATGTGACATTGACACATCACACATCCCAAAGCATGCAGAATGAGGAGACAGTCAGAAACTGCAAAGGAGTAAATTTATGCTTAATATCAAGAAAAACTTCTGTAATAGAGAATGGTGTAAAAAAGTAAGCGGGTTCCTTCTCACTAGGGATCTTCAGGCAAAAGGACAATGACGATATTTGTTGGGTTATCTTGTAGTGAGGATTCTTTGGGGGATATGGGTTGGGCTAAGATTTTGGTCACTGCAGAGCCCAACTACTCCGAAATTCGGTGATTTTATGGATAGGAAACACATATGGAAAATGCCAATGTAACAAAGAGATCCAGATCCAGAGAGCAAACCTGAAGAGTGAACTATGTGGGACTTTTCCAGGGGCAAAATAAAGGACCACATGGATGCTGGGAGACTGGGATGAAGTCAGTGAAAGAATTACAACCTCTCTGTAACTAACTGCATGGAGGGAAAAGGGCTAAATGAGAAAAGATACACAGGGAAAAGCGTACATACAACAGCGTTTTTTGCCTTTTTGTTTACTGAAGACCAGAAAGTGAAGAAATTCTGGTTCTGCCACTTATTTGTATGACATTGGGCAAGTTATTTACTATCTCTGGGCCCGAGTTTCCTCATTCATAAATGAGGGAATTAGACTAACCTCTAAGAAGACAAGAAGCAACTGCAGAATCCAGTCTTCCAGGTGCCCCCATGCTTCCTCTAGAGCTTTCATCCTACACTGAAAATGCCATAAAATGCTCACTAAAGGATTTGTTCTTGCTGTCAGTAAAAAGCAACAATACAACAGCCCTGAAGGAAAATACATTTTTATTCTTTCTTAAAAAAAAAAGAGAGACCTCTAAGGTCTCTTTTCTGACTAAGAGACTTGTCACAGAGAGACTAAGCGGATAGCTACTGCAATAGTCTGAGTTAGAGCTCTGGAGGAGAAAGTGAGGCTGGTGACCTTGCACAGCCCTCCCTCATACAAATCAAAGTCAACTGCAAGTCAAGTCATCATTTCCCTGATGCCATGGTCCTCTTCAAATGAAGGACAAGCACTGATGGGGTACAGGCTCTGGGAAATCCCTTGAACTCTGATTGAATTTTCCCACTAGATGAGGCATTTATTTGCCTGAGGGCATAAACCTTTCATTATAGCTAGGCCCAGATCTTTGTTACTCTTAACCTAGCCTAGCCCTCCATAGTCCAGTTGCTTCCCACCCCAGATCTTATCAAAATATCCATACCCAAACCTGTTACCCTTAAACTAGCCTAGCCCATTATCTCCAGGTAGTCTTCAACTATTTCCCACCCTTAATCTCATTACTGGAGTCTAACCTCAATTCCATCAGATTACCCTTAGACTCCTCCTGAAGACCCTCCCCAAACCCCTCCTCTAGACCACCCCTAGAACCCTCCCACATTCTTTCTGTATGTAAGATCCATCTTGCTCCAAGAAGGGGCCCAGAATTATCTAGCGCTGACTCATTTTGTGTCAGATTATTCTGGCCTGCTTGTCCAATACAAGTGTCAGAAACCTCAGCTCCTTAAGAGTCTACCCATTAAGGCGAATCTTTAATAAACTTTGCTTTACCCATTGGCTGAGAGAAGACTTGAGTTGAATTCATTCAGCAGGACCAGGCATGTTGAGATTTTGGGGTCTTGAGCACCCCTAAACCTCAACAAACACAAGAGGTGAGAAGGTCAAAAACTGATGTGTTTGGAACCCAGCAAAACTTTCACATAAAAACAATGTCACTACGTGTGGGATACACTCTCTGTCTCTCTGCACCCTCTATGAAGACTCCTCTATGAAGAATGAGGAGAGAAACTATCTCAAAACCAGAGACAGACTTTTGTAAGACTGGACAGACCTGAGTCCTGAGTTTCCTAGGAAATTACACAACCTAGGACCCTTTCCCCCTTCCCTTGCTGTCAATCAGCCTTAAGCCCTTCAAGAATTTTAGGAATCTCTTAGAGCCCTCCCTTCTTCCTTTGGATTTGCCAAATAAGAATAGGTATATTTGGATTGGCTATCCCCTATTTTCTTGTTCTTTGTAAGCCTGCCTCCCAGCCACTGGGAGAAGGGAAAGTGGTGGGAGGGGGCTTGACTGTGTTAGGGTACAAATTCTTGGTTCTATCTTCTGTAACATTCCTCATTCTGTTGGTATATACTGGTGGAAGGGACACCCTCTTCTCTCGAATAAAACTTCCTGTTCTTTCCTCTAGATATCTGACTTTTACTTTTTTGGGGGTAGGGGATTTTTGGGGTCCCTGTACCCCACACACTATTAAATGGTGGGTAAGTATAAAGACTAACCCACAAATGTAATAAAACTCAGAATCTGTTATACCAATAGTACTAAGTTCACATTTTGGGTTCTGAAAGTAGGACTGTACAGTGCCAGAAATATCATAGGATTATAATTTAAAGCTGGAAAAATCTTTCTGGTCCATTGAGTTAAACCCCTTGATTTTTACCAGTGAGGAAACTGAGGCCCAAAGTTGTTTCTTGCCTATCAGCTAGTAAGGGTCAGCAGGCAACTCTCAATTTTCCCTATCAGCTGCTCTGCTAAATTTGAACTGCAAGGAACATTATGCCCCTCCCAAGATAAGCAGATCACCTGAAATCTCATCATCAGGCTGTGACTCAGTTTTTTTTTTTACACAATACCTTTGCAACTTCTTCGTGGCCTCTCCCCTCAGATGAGACAGCTGGAAGGTGGAGCCCTAATCTCTTCCCAAAGCCTTTCTATATAGAGGGCTTTAAATCTTCAGATTTCCAATGAATTGTCCACTTTACAGAAGAATTCTGTTTGGTTTGGACTCCATGAACATCAAGTTCTTTGTCCTTCACTCCCTTTTATAGCTTTCTTTTATGTGTGGTGTTCCCTGGGGCAGCTAGGTGGCTTGGTGGGTCCAGCAGCAGCACAGGGCTTTTAGAACTCATCTGTAAAATGATCTAGAGAAGGAAATAGCAAGCTACTCCAGTGTCTCTGCCAAGAAAACCCCAAACAGTCACATAGAATCAGACATGTCTGTCTTTCTTTTTCTTATTTCTCAGTTTCCCCAGTGATTAGCTCAGTGCCTGGCACACAGAAGTTCATTCCCTGTGGATGAACTGTCCATGGAGTTTTCTTGGCAAAGATACTAGAGTGGTTCACCATTTCCTTCTCAGGTTTTATGCAGGCAGGGGTCTGAGGTGATATTTGAACTCTGGTCTTTGTGATTTCAGGCCTGGTGCTCTATCCACTCTAGGCACTTAATAAATGTTAACTGAACTAAAGGGACTGAAGTGGAATATGAACCCCCAAAAAGTGGAGGGTGGTTGTTCCTTTTTCCTAATTTCTAAGTACCTTTCCAGTCCTATTTGCATTTTATACAGTCTATGCTCCTCCCAAAGTGGGCTGCTAACTGGTTGCAATTTAGTCCTGTCCTTTCTCCTTTTGGCAACTCATACTGAAACAACTGCAACAGCCAATTTCCTATATCTCTGCCTACTAAAATCCTTTCCTTCCTTCAAGACCCAGCCTGTCTCCCTCCCCCTCCTTCCCAGACCAAGACAACAACAATGTGATATCCCACCTCCCTGAATCTCTCCAGCTACACTGTTTGACCTCTATGTGTATTTAATCACATTCAAACTTGTATCATACCCAAACCTATTACCCTTAAACTAGCCTAGCCCTCCACTGTCCGTCATCTCCAGGTAGCCTTCAGCTATTTCCCACCCTTAATCTCATTACTGGATTCTGACCTCAGTTCCATCAGATTACCCTTAGACTCCTCCTGAAGACCCTCCCCAAACCCCTCCTCTAAACCATCCCTAGAACCCTTCCACAATCTTTCTGTACCCATCTTGCCTCCATGAAGGGGCCCAGAATTATCTAGGGCAGACTCATTCTGTGTCAGGTTGTTCTGGCCTGCTTGTCCATTACCTATGTCAGATACTTCAGCTCCTTACCCATTGGCTGAGAGAAGACTTCAGTTGAATTCATTTGGCAGGACCTGAGGTATTGACATTTGGGGTCTTGAGGACTCCTAAACCCTAAACCTCAACAAACACAAGAGGTGAGTATGCCCCACCCAGTATAAGCTAATCACCTGAAATCTCATCATCAGGCTGTGACTCAGTTTTTTTTTTTTTACACAATATCTTTGCAACTTTTATGTGGCCTCTGCCCTCAGATGAGACAGCTGGAAGGTGGAGCCCTAATCTCTTCCCAGAGCCTTTCTATATAGAGGGCTTTAAATATTCGGAATTTTCCAATGAATTGTTTGCTTTGGACTCCAAGACCATCAAGCTCTCTGTCCTCCACTCCCTTTTATAGCTCTCTTTTATGTGTGGTGTTTCTCTTGGGGATTTAAACTGTGGATCTCAACGGTCCTGACCCACAGATTAAGAAGTGCTTCGGGCACTACGTTCCTTGGATCCCCAGGGCCTAGGATAAAATCACTCATTCTCAAATGGATCTGTAATCTCTTTGATTCGGAAGCTGCTCCTACCAATACAGATCCCAAGCCACTGAGACCAACCAGTAAGACTCCAGTCCATGTCCTTATTTAAATTCTTCATAAAGGGTCCACTCAGTGTACTAGAAAACTTCCGGAAGCTGCCAGGATACAAGTAGATCACTCTTCCTGTCTACGTGACATCCCTCACACCAGCCATATAAGCCAGCATGTCCTAGGCCAGGGGTGGGGAACCTGCAGCCTTGAGACCACATGTGGCCCTCTAGGTCCTCAAGTGGAGCCCTTTGCCTGAATTCAAATTTCACAGAACAAATCCCCTTAATAAAAGGATTTGTTCAATAAAGCTTGGACTCAGTCAAAAGGCCATACCCAAGGGCATAGAAGACCACATGTGGCCTCAGGGCCACAAATTCCCCACCCCTGTGACCTAGGCTATTTCCAAACCTTTGGTTCACCTTTCCTCCAATTCTGGCATCTCTCATATGTGTTGTATTCCACTCTTAGACTGTAAGCTTCCTGAAGGCAGGGACTGTCTTGCTCGCTTGTTTTTTGTATCCCCAGTCCTTAGTATAGTGTCAGGCATATAGTTAAGTGCTTAATAAATGCTTTTTCATTATTTCTCCTCCTCTGGGCTCAACTCATATTCTATTTGTGCTGTTTGTTCAAGAAATATGTACAGATGAACAAACTCTACAGGTTTTCCATTCAAATATATGTGAATCTGAGTAATAGACATTTCTTCTGTCATTTAGTCTTTTCTGTGTAGATAGCCAGGTCAAGCATACATTTATGTCACCTGTCCTAACTGCACTCCCAGACCAGATCTATCCCTCAAATGCTCAAAAATTACCCATCCATTGTCTTCCTTCAAGCAAAAACTCCCCCAGCACCATTTCCAATGTACCTTATGCCTCAGTTTATAATCTTAAAGTCATTCTTAGTCAGGAAGGCTTCCAGGTTTCTGGTAGACTTTGGGTGCTGATTATTCCTACATTCTATATTCCTTGTGGAGTGACTGTATGTCAGAGCTGGAAGGAGCCTAGAGAATCATCTAGTAAAACTCCTTCAGTTGGCAGGAGAGGAAACTGAGCTTGGAATGTGCTGGTAAATATTTAATTACTAATTCTCCAGGGAGAAATATCCACAGAGTACCCTTTTAAATTTAATCTGTGTTCTTACACTTTCTTTTTTTTTGATGCAAAGGGGTTAAGTACCTTGCCCCAGTCACACAGCTAGTAAGTGTAAGAGGCTGGATTTTGAACTCAAATCCTCCAGACTCCAGGGCTGTTGCAATACACTGTTCCACCTAGCTGCCCAGCTGTTTTTCTTTGTTACTTACATTTTCTCCCTCACTTTCTTAAATCTAGATAATCAAGAAAAATAAATAAATCGAGTTTGCTGATTTCCTAAGGGAAAATGCTCACACTGAAAATTTAATAATCAGCTGCATGTACATGGATTTGAACTCCAGCATGTTCCTTTGAGAGTGGTAATTGAACTTATTCAGTGTCCTTCCACATATTTATGTTTATATAAATATCACTTTAAGGTTTACAGAGCACTTAAGTCACAAAAATTCTGTAAAGTAAGTAGTACCAAATAATTATTATTCCCATCCTATGGTAAAAAGATGAGGTTCAGAGATGTGAAGGAAGTTGCCAGTCAAGGTCATACAACTATTTTAGGAGCTTACATTTTAATATATGTCTCCTGACTCCAAGATTATTGCCCCCACATCTTTTAATTATACACTATTATTGACATTTGTGATGATGATTAAATAATGGTGAATAATTTTGCATATATTTTATATTTACTGATCTACCTACATGATGATTCATCCTAAAAAGAACATAAGATCCTTGAAAACAGAGGCTTCATTTTTTCTGTGTGTCCCTTGTGCCTGGTATACAGTTGGAGTTTAATAAATTCTTACAGAATGAATAAAAGTGATTTCTCTCTTTTCTTAATCCTTGTGACATTTTGGTTGTACCCATCTTAATATTGTCTCCTTTCCTATAAGTCAGCTAGTTATTGGTCCTCTTTGCCCAATGGAAGGGGGTGGGGAAGAACTCATAAAAGGTATCAATTACAATTGTGCCCATCACCTCAAAGAAATAATTTAAAATGATGCCCAGTTTATTCTTAAAGTTTGCTAAAGGAATGCCCTTTTCTCTCCATCTCCCCCCCCCATAACCTAGCAAAAAAATTTGTACGTACACAATAAACCTTTGAACAATAAATGAGTAAGAGAGAATTGAACGTGAAATTCTGGCTATTTACATGGGAAGGTTACTGACCAATCAACAACTGAAACTACGGTAGTGAACCTAAACCAGGGGTGGGGAACCGGCATCCGGAGGCTACATGTGGCCCTCTAAGGTCTCAAGCACTGAATCCGAACTTCACAGAATTGCATTCCATCAAAGGGCTGCACTTGAGGATCTAGAGGGCCACATGTGACCTCGAGGCCCCAAGTTCCCCATCCCTGAACTATTCCTAGTCAGATGTGATCTATCATAAGGCACTGAAAATGGGGAGTACTTATAAGGACCAGGAAGGAAAGAGTAGCCCCAAGTTCCACCAGGCTAGATCTCAGTGGTCAGGAGCCTGCCTCAAACGTGTCACTGACCAGGGGAAAGGACCTAGGGCCCCGGCCTGCATAACATTCAGTAATTCAATCACCATTCACCCAGTCTCATTATGTGCAAAATACTGCAGCGTGCGGAGGAAGATACCGGGATAATTGAGTTCTCCAAAGTCACTAGTAGGTCTAGAAACCAGAAATGCAAGCACCGAGCAGAATATCCGGTAAATACACACCGCACATTCTAATGCTGGTCTGTCTACCTATCCAACCTCATCTCCTAGTAAAACCAGTGTCTCCAAGCAACCTACTACATCCCTTTCCCCAAAAGTCTCTGCTTTCTCAAATCTTTGCCTACCTGCCTCTGCTCACATACCCTTAAAGGCTGTGAATGAACAGCTCATAACCCCATCTGTTGAAATTCTACGATCTTTCAAAATTCAACTCAAAAGACAGGTTCCTGAGACTGGGAAGCCTTGAATCAATCCCTTGTGTGCGTGTGGAGGGGCGGGGGGAGCTTTTAAATAGCAATGAGAAAAGCTAAAAAGGATACCTTACTCTTTGCTTCCTTCAAACTTTGAAAAGGGTCAGCCCACAGCTGTAGTGCTTGCTTCAATTCACTGCACCCAGAGTAGTCCACAAGCAGATTATAAGCTTTCTCGGAGGCCTGGGGTTAACCCTCGTAAATCGGAGAGGGCTTTAGACTACTTTCCCTCCCACCTTACCCTTTGGCAGCGCAGAAACAAAAAGAAACTCAGCTGAGAGTTGACTGAGATGGGGGTGGGGGTCTGTAATGGCGCCCCAGGGATGTCCATCAAAAATCCGGCACCAATCCTCGGTTTTCGCTTTCTGCGCCCGAGCCCTGCCTCCACTCTCCCCCCCCTCCGCCCCCAAGGACCACGGGCTCCAAACTCTGCCTCCATCCGTGGCCCCGCCCGCCAGTGGCATATCTGTCCCCAGGCCTCCAGTCTGCCTCCTGGTACCTAGGTTGAGAACCTGCCGCAGCATCCCTCTTTCCCCAGCCCAACGCGCCCTGTCCTCTCCCCAAGCTCTTCTGGGCATCTGCATCCTCCCACGCCCCTTCTTCCCAGGCCAGACCCCTGTCGCCCGCGTCCTACGTCTCTAACCTCCCAGTGTAATACCCGAGGTGCCGGCCTGGAGCTCAGACTCACCAGGCAGAGGCAGCTACGACTCCCTCGGGTGGAGCCAGGGCCCGCGAGGGGAAGTAGAGAGGCTGAGAGGAGGGGGCAGCTCGGTCTGGGACCCCGCCTCCAAGCCCGGCCAGATATCCCCTTCTGCCCCTCCCTCCTCCGGCTGCTCCTCCTCCTCCTACGAGGCAGTCAGTGTGAGGCGGGGCCATCTTTTGCTCCCTCCCTACCTTTGCAGTCCCAACCTTAGTGGCAGCTGCAGCGCCCTCCTTAGGGAAACACCTGAGCACCTGCAGGATCAGTCAGTCAGACCGTCAATAAGCATTTAGTAGCCAGTCACCCATTTATGGCGTGCTTACTATGCGGCAGGCGCTGTGTTAAGTACTAGAGATACAAAGAAAGGGGCAACACAGTCTTTGTCCTCAACAACTTTTCTTTGTAATGGAGGAAACAAATAATAGCTACAAGAAATAAAACAATAACAGCTCCTGTTTATATGACATTTTTAGGTTTGCAAAGCACTTTACACAAGTTATCTCACTGAATTCTCGAAACTGTGCAAGGTAGCTGCTATAATTATCACTATTTTACTGATAAAACAAAAAACTGAAGCTTAGCTAAGTGACTTGTGTGATCACACATGTAGTAAGAGGCTGGGACCAGATTTGAACTCAAGTTTTCTTGATTCCAAGTCATATGGAAAAAAATCTGAGAGGAAGGTATTAGCAGATGAAGGAACCAGTTAAGTCCTCCTGCAGAACGGTTGGTTACTATGGAGTCTGAATACAGATCAAAGAATACTATTTTCACATTTTTATTCGTTTTTCGATTTTCGTGGTTTTTCCCTTTTTTTCTGTTATTCTTTCACAACATGAGTAATGTGGAAATATGTTTAACATGATTGTACATGTATAACCTGTATCAGATTTCTTGTTGTCTTGGGAAGGGAGGAGAGGAGGGAGGGAAAAAATTTTGGAACTCAAAATTTTATTAAAAAATGAATGTTGAGAACCATCTTGGCATGTAATTGGAAAAAATAAAAATAAAATATGGGAGGAGGAAAAAAAGAAAGAAGTCTGGAAGTGTTGGATCTGCCTACCTTCATTGTAGCTGGGCAATAACACTTAGGCCAAGTCCTTGATAAAGGGCTTTTGTTTTTTTGTTCGTTTGTTTATTCTGCCTTGGGTATAGAGCTTTTATTTTTTTGTCTTTATTAATTTGTTTGTTTACTTTTAGTTTACAAGATTCAGTTCCACAATCCCTAGAGTTTCAAATTTTCTGCCCCTCACTCGGGTCCCCCTCCCCAACCATGGCAGCATGCAATCAAGTCAAGTATAGGATCTGCAAATACTTTCACATTAGACATTAGTCAGGTTGTAAAGAAGGATTGTAACCAATGGAATAAACAATGGGAAAGAGGAAACAAAACCAAACAAGAAAAAGAAAGAGAGCAGGTAGTTTGCTTCAGTCTGCATTCGAACTCTTTTCTTTCTAGTTCTTTCTCTGAATGTAGACATCGCCTTCCATCATGAGTCTTTTGGAGTTGTCTTAAAACCTTGCATTGCTGAGAAGAGTCCAGTCTATCAAAGCTGGTCATCACACATACGTTGTGTCCGTAATTGTGCACAAATTTCTCCTAGTTCTGCTCTTCTCACTCAGCATCAGTTTGTATAAGTCTCTCCAGGTAAATATGAAGCCCATCTGTTCCTCATTTCTTACAGCACAATAATATTCCATTACATTCGTATGCCATAACTTGTTTAGCCATACCCCAATTGATGGGCATCCTCTTAATTTCCAATTCTTTGCCACCACAAAAAGAGCTGCTATAAATATTTTTGTACATATGGGTCCTCCTCCCATTTCTATGATCTCTTTGGGATACAACCCTAGAAGTGGTATTCCTGGGTCAAAGGGTATGCAATTATTTATAGCCCTTTGAGCATAGTTCCAGATTGCTCTCCAGAATGGTTGAATCAGTTCACAACTCCAGCATTTGTCATTTTCCTGTTTTGTCATCTTAAGCCAATCTGACTGGTTAGATGTGGTACCTCAGAAATGTTTTGATTTGCATTTCTCTAATCAATAGTGATTTAGAGCATTTTTTCATATGCTTCTAGATATCTTTAATTTCTACCTCTGAAAATTGTCTGTTCATATCCTTTGGCCATTTATCAATTGGGGAATGACTTGGATTCTTATAGATTTGACTCAATTCTCTATATATTTTGGAGATGAGGCCTGATAAAGGGCATTTTACATAAAGGCAGACAAAGCTGGTAAATGTTTAACAATGGCTCTCTGAAAAAAAACGTTCATGGGATGCAAGTCTAAATTTAATTTGCACCATTAACATTTTCTCCTTCACTTTCTTAAGTCTGAACAATCAATAAAGCCATAAATCATGCCAGATTGGTAGGGATTGACAGTTTCTGGGTTGTAAATGCTCACAATGAAAATTTAACAAGACTGGGGTGGCCAGGTGGCACAGTGAGTAAGAGCGAGGCCCAGAGTTGGGAGCCCCAGGATTAGTTCCGGCCTCAGATACTTAACACCCATACAAAATAACTGGCCATGTAACCTTAAGCAAGTTACTTAACCCTAATTGCTTTTAAAAAAAAATTAACAAGACTATTTGAGCTATCTTCAATATGTTCCTGGTTACTCCAAGTAAGAAGAAATCTTAAGAAGTCTACTTCTCAAAGGAAGAAATCGAAGACATATGAAAAAAATGCTCCAAATCATGAATAATTAGATAAAAACAAATTTAAACAACTCAACATCAGATTGGCAAAGATAACCAAAAAAAAGGGAAAATGACAGTTGTTAGAAGAGCTGGGGGTAAATAGGTACATGACTGCACTGTTCCTTTACCTGTGAGAATTGGTCCAGCCACTTTGGAGAGCAAATAGAAACTATGATCCTAAAAGATACTAAATTGTTGTCCAATTAAGGAGGCTCAGGATTTGCATAAATGGAATTTTGGCACTCCAAGAAAGACCCAAGGCAATTTCTCTAGAATATTTATTCAGAATATATGTATATATAGGCAACTGAGAAAGAAAGCAGAGATAACAGTAAGAGGCTTAAAAATAGCAGAATAAGGGCAACCATGATTAATAGTGGATATATATGTATGTATATATGTATATGTGTATGTATATATGTATGTTTGTATGTATATATACATGTATATATTTACAAGCATCACCATTGCAGGGAAGCACCAACACCTGACCACACAAGCTGGGGGATCCCAAGACAGCCATCAGAGTCCTGCTCAGGAAGGTCCCAGGCAGGACATCTCTTCCATGGATGAGATTCCAATTTGGGGTCTGAATCTTACAGTTTAAGTAGTGCTGAGAACAAAGAAGGCATACTGTCAGGTGTTTTTGGCAAGTATTGTATCTTGTGTAAGGCCTGAAACAGAGGCCAATCCCTTCAAGACCCCCCCAAGAATGATGTTTCCTTTGAATGGCTAGTTCCAGGAGTTGGGCAGTTATCATATCTCTTCTCAAGGACGTGGCCAGGGTCCCAGGAGAGGAGCAGCCCTCAGGTTCTCAGGATCCCTGTTCCCAAATAGCTCAGGGTAATAGAAATGTCATATTGAGTTGGGGCCTTGGTTTGTATAATCTTATTCCTCAAAGAGGGGCTTACCTTGCCCCTACATTTGTGCATAAACATTGATATGCAGCAATAGCATTACTAGGCCTGTATGCAAAAATCAGTGAAAGAAAGAACCCATATATACCCCATAAATGTAGTTAGCAGTTCTTTTTGTTATAGCAAAGAACTTGAAACTAAAGGATACTTAGAAATTGGATAATGGGTAAACAAATCATGTTTGAGTCTGGGTAGGTATATGCATGTAATGGAATATTACCACAAAATAGAAATGGTGAAAGGAACAGTTTCAGAGAACCTGGGAAGATTTTAGAACTGTTGCAGTGTGAAGTAAACAGAACTAGGAGAATAACTTATGTAATAACAACAACATTCTAAAGAAAAACAACTTTGAAACACTTAAGAACTCTGATCAGTGCAATAAACAATGATAATTCTAGAAAACCTGATGAGAAAGCATTCTACCTAGCTTATAACTCAAGGTACAGAAGGGTATCTATTTATATATACAGAAGGGTATATACTTTTTTGGGGACCTAGTCAATGTATGAATTTGTTTTCCTTGATTATGCTTATTTGTTAAAAGGATTTTGGTTTTAATTGTTTTTTTTTTTTTAATAGGGAAGGAGATTGGGGAGAAAGAATGGAGTTAGCAATAGTATTGTCAGAAAAAGAAAAAGAGAAACACTAAAGGATTTTTCTAAATGTACCGAGTAGAAGGAAGTCGAGCAGGAAACATAGTCAAGTAGGACAGATTTGACAGTAATTTTGAATTTTGTTGTAAGGGCAGGGTAGATTGAGTTGATGAATCTCCACATAAAAGTAAATGATTAAATGCCATGCCCTGGTACCTCACTTAACATGAGGAAGAAGCTTTTGTATCCCATCAAATCAGTCAAAGACAGTCGAACTAAATGTGAAAAGGCCTTAATCAATTTAGATGTCAGCAATGAGCCAGTGGACAAAATGGATTGACATAGCACAGAAATAATATTGATATTTTCTGAGGAAATTTGGTTTCATAGGGATTACCTATAAAATAAAAAACTCATTCCAAATCAGGTAGAGCATTTCACTTACTTTAGGTGGAATGTGTGTGTGTGTGTGTGTGTGTGTGTGTGTTGGGGGGAGGGGTGATGTGAGAAATTTGCTCATTCAACCCCATCCTTACAAATTATATACTTTTTGGGAAGCAAGCTATGTATAATAGAGATTCAGTCCTCTTTTTCTGTTCTATCTTGCATTTTAAATTCAGAATGATTTTTTTTTTTAAGAAATCATGAACACTTCCCTTATTCACAGCTCTGAAAGGTAATTTCTTCCTTGTTACATTCATTTGTTTGTGATATGACCTTTTATATCTAGGTTACTTACACCTTTGATACTTTTCTTGGCACATGATATGAGATATTGGTCTAAACCGAATTTCTGCCATCCCACTATCCAGTTTTACCAGCAGGGTTGCTTTTTTTTTTTTAAATAAGATAGTGATTCCTTATGGCAGTAAGCTGGGATGTTTGGGTTTATCAAACACTAGTATATTAGGTTTGTTTGCTTCCATATATTATGTACGGAATCTATTCTACTGATCAATCTCTCTATTTTTCAACCAATACCCATTTTTCTTTTGAGAATTACTGCTGTGCAACTCTTTTTGTGGTGGCAAAGAATTGGAAATTGAAGGGATGCCCATCAATTGGGGAATGGCTGAACAAGTTGTGTTATATGAATGTAAAGGAATACTATTGTTCCATAAGAAATGATAGCAGGGGCGGCCAGGTAGCACAGCGAGTAAGAGCACCGGCTCCAATGTTGAGAAGACCTGGAGATCGAATCCCGGGCTCAGACACTTAGCACCCACCCAGAAACACCTGGCCGTGTAACCTTGAGCAAGTTACTTAACCCCAATTGCTTAGGGGCAGCCAGGTGGCTCAGCGAGTAAGAGCACTGGCTCCAGTGTCGGGATAACCTGGCTCAAATCCGGGCTCAGATACTCTGCACCACACCCAGAAATAATAACTGGCCGTGTAACCTTGAGCAAGTTACTTAACCCCGATTGCTTTATAAAAAAAAAAAAAATGATAGCAGGCGGATTTCATAAAAACCTGGAAAGACTTGCATGAACTCATGCTGAGTAAATCGAGCAGTACCAGAACATTGTACACAGTAACAGAAACATTGTGTGATGACTGACTTTGTCAGACTTAGTTCCTCTAAGCAATGCAGTGATCTAAGACAATTCCAAGACTCGTGATGGAAAATGCTATGCACATCCAGAGAAAGAACTATGGAATCTGAATGCAGATTGAAGCAGACTATTTTCTCTCTCTTTTTTCTGTCTTGTGGTTTTTCCCTTTTGCTCTGATTCTTCTTTCACAATAGGACTAATGTGGAAATGTGTTTAATATGATTGTACATGTAGAACCTATATCAGATTGCATACTGTCTTGGGAAGGGAGGAAAGGGGGAAATTTAGAGCTCAAAATCTTATAAAAATGAATGTTGAAAACTAAAAATTAATCAATTAATTAATTTTAAAAAAATTTTAAAGAGAATTACTGGGGTGGCTAAGTGGCACAGTGAATAGAACACTGGCCCTGGAGTCAGGACGACTTGAGTTCAAATCTGGCCTCAGACACTTAACACTTACTAGTCATGTGACCTTCGGCAAGTCACTTAACCCCAATTGCCTTGCCTTCCCCCTTCCAAAAAAAAGCAAAAAAAAAAAAAAAAGAGAGAGAGAGAGAGAATTGCTGCTTTGTAGTGTACTTTGAGATCTGGTACAGCTAGATATCTTTCCTCTCCATGTTTTTTCCATTTTTTTCCTTGAGATTCCAGACCTTTTCAGTCTTAAATTGAATTTTGTTACTATTTTTTCTAGTTCTATAATGTGATCCTTTGGTAGTTTGATGTGTATGGCACTGAATAAGTAAATTAATTTAGGTAGCATTATCATTATATTGGCTCAGCCTATTCATAACTAATTAATACTTATTCAATTATTTAAGCCTATCTTTATGCCCATTATTATGTGCAGTTTTTATTACATAAAATTAAAAAGTTTTCCCACAGAAATCCAATATAGCTAAGATTAGAAGGATAACAATTAATAGAAAAATATTTGCAGCAAATTTCTCTCATTTGAAAATATGAAAGGAATTGATTAAAAAATTTTAACGATAAGAACTATCTTCCAAATGATCCAAAGATATGAATAGGAAACTCTCAAGGAAAGAAATTCTATGTACCTATAGGTATCTATAGACATAAATAATAGAATCCTGATTTGTTTCTCTGCAATCTCTCCTTAAGTTCATGCTTCAACCATCTGACAAAATAATTTTCAATAATGCACAGGTATGACCATGTCCCTCCCATGCTTAAAAACTTCAATGGGTTCTCACCACCTCTAGGATAAAACACTTATAGATTCCTTGGTTAGGCATTTAAGACCCAGCACAACCTTGCTCTTACCTATCTATCCAGTCTCGGTTTTTGGTTTTTTGTCTTTTTGGAGGGGCAATTGGGGTTAAGTGACTTGTCTAAGGTCACACAGCTAGTAAGTGTTATGTGTCTGAGGTCACATTTGAACTCAGGTCCTCCTGACTCCAGGGTTGGTGCTCTATTTACTGTGCCACCTAGCTACCCCAGCCAGTCTCATTTCTAATTACTCCTTGAAGGCAGCAATTGTGCCAGTTTTCATTCTGCACAGGGTAAATACTTCACAAATGTTTGAATTGAATTTTTCTCATTTTTCCAGTGTGGCCTAATTTCTTCTTGTTCTATCTTTACAAAAGGTGCTGGCCTTTGGGATAGATAGAATAAGTAACTGTTTCCCTGGTGGGACTTCAGGAATGCTCTGCCCATTCCCACTCAGTCTTTCTGAATAATGAAATTTCCAATAAGCAATTATTTGTTCACTTTAAAGCTTCTAATCAGGTGATATGCAAGAGGAAAATATTTTAGGTAGCTGTCAATCTTTTCTACTTAAAAAAAACTTTTTGGAGGGAGGAATGCAGGGCAATTGGGGTTAAGTGACTTGTCCAAGGTCACACAGCTAGTAAGTATTGAGTGTCTGAGGTCACATTTGAACTCAGGTCCTCCTGACTCCAGGGCCAGTGCTCTATTCACTGTGCCACCTAGTCACCCCAGTCTTTTCTACTTTAGTACAAATAAGTTTCAAAGTCTTTCTTGAAATCACAATAGATACAAGAGTAGAGAAGACACCTGCGGGAGTAGAGAAGAAGACACCTGTGAGACGATCAATATCTACAGGGTTCTCCTTGCCCCACTCCCCACTTCAGAAACAGGGATTAATTTTTAAAAAGCAACAAAGTTGTCCCTCTAGCTTTCTGGCCACCTAAGGGCATTAAAAATAAAATCTACCAACTTGGAATCTTGGAGCCCTCTGACCTAGTGAAATTTTGAAAGCCACTCCAGTCATTTCATGTCAATTTCCAATGTGAACTTACAGGATGCTGTTACTATACCCACCAACAGCAAATATTTGGCATAGTTGGTAGTTAAGATGGCTCACATCATCGTTGACTTGGGGAAGGGCACTACAAATATGGAGGGTGGGGTGACTGGATGGTAAGACTTCCAATTATATATGAGGAGTTCTTTCTATGGGACAGGCAGTAGATTTTTGTTCATGCAACCTCAGTGGGTGCTGAAGGAAGCTGGAAGGATAAAGAAAGCATCAAGTCCATTATTCCTTCTCTATTGTTGACCTTGCAAAAGGTCAATATAAGAGACTGCAGGTCAACATAATAAGACTGCCCGTGAACTGGCCTCACTGCATTCAGCAACTAAAGAAGTTGCTCTGGGATTCAAAAAATCCTGGAAAGATATGAACTGATGTTGAGTGAAGTGAGCAGAACCAGGAGAACATTGTACACAGTAACAGCAACATTGTGTGATGACCAGTTTGATAGACTTAGTGCAGTGATCTAAGATAATTCCAAAAGATTCACAATGGAAAATGCTATCCAAATCCAAAGAAAGAACTGCAGAGTCTGAATACAAATTGAAGCATACTATTTTATTTTATTTTTCATGTTTTTTCCTTTTGTTATGATTCTTCTTTCACAACATGACTATGTGGAAATATGTTTAATATGATTGTACATGTATATCCCATATCAGATTGTTGCATGCCATCTTAAGGAGGAGGGAGAGAAAGGAGAGAGGAAAAAAAATGCAACTCAAAGTCTTGTAAAAATGAATATTGAAAACTATGTTTACGTGTAATTGGAAAAAATAAAATGCTATAAACTTGAAGAAAAAAAGGAATTGCTCTGGGTTTTTAGGGACCATGCCATGAAAGTTAAAGGGTAGGTAATGGAGCTGTTGGCTTTGAAAGTGAAGGGAATCTCTCTTGATAACAGTGGGAACTGAGAGGGAAGGGGGATAGTCAGGATCCTACCCTAGGGTCTCCAATCCAGAGGTCCTAGGTCCTGAGATTATATAGTTCCTATGCATCCTACTGAGATGGGAGCCACAAGATAGGATGAGAGTAAAAGTAAAGAGACACCCAGGAACTTCCTGCCTGTGGTTAAAAAAAAAGGCTGCAATTATCTTTTTCCTGCTCCTGGGGCAATGACTTGGGGGAGCAGGGGTGGATGGAGTTTCTCCGCCAAAGAACTGGGGCAATTGCATAAGTTCAAACAAAAACCTGAGGAATTGTTGGAACTCCAGGATTCTAGAGGGTTGGTCTAATGGAACCAAGGCTAAGTTGCTCTCCATAGATGATTTGCTTGGACTTAGGGAGCTCTCCAAGGATCTGTTACTCTCCCTGCCGCTGCTGCTACTGCTGCTGCTGCTGCTACTGCTGCTACTGCTACTACTGCTACTACTACTGCTACTGCTACTACTGCTACTACTACTGCTACGTCAGCTAAATGTATTACAGTCTTCAGACAAGAACTGCCCTCTGTCCCTTTTTTAAGTAGCTGAGATGGGAAATTATTTTCACCTGGGCCCAGAAAGATGCATTCCCATTGCTGCTGACTCCCCAAGGGGAATGAAGAGAGTGGGTGAGGAAATGGGTTTTATAGATTGGATTTATGCACTCTTCCTCCTCCTCCTCCACCCCCCCCCCCATCCCCTTCCACCACTTTGGGTTGCCAAACTGTATGCCCAGCCTGTCCCAGGGGCAATTAGACCTCCCTTTCTAGGTGGAGCCCTTCTAGAATGGCTTCAGTCTTTAACTATGGGTCTCTTCTGCCATTAAACCATACAGATGTGGGCAGATCAATTGGTGAATTTTGATCTGGAAGGTCAGGAAAATTCAGTACTAGAACACTAGGGATCCTTCAGCCAGCCCCCACCCCCACCCCTGCCCTAAGCCTATAGCACATGCCCCATTTTGATCATCCAGGGGAGGCTACAGAGGTCAGACTATGGAGAGGAGGGGTATCATGGGCTCTTAGAAGTCTATATCTGGAAGTCAGTATCATTCTTTTTCAGGAACCTCTATTCAGAGAGCTATCCCAACCATCCTATGCAGTTAACACCAAAAAATTTCAGGTCCCAGAGTGGGTAAAAGATAAAAAAAAACCACATCTCTAGTGATGAAGAAAAGAAAATTATAGTATTTCATTATACCAGTTCCTTTTACAATGAATCCTTTATTTTCCAAGAGGAAGGTAGATGGCACTTGGTAGCTTGGGGGACCTGAACAAAATCATCATGTCCATTGTTACATCTGTTTTATCAAAGACATTATCAGTGCCATAGACCAAGTTAACCTAGGCCCAAGTGAGTGGTATGGGTTCATCCACCTCACCAAAGCCTTCTCTATTCCTGTGGCGGAGACAAGTCAGAAGCAGTTTGCTTTCCTAGGAAAAATTTCAGTATCCTTTCATTATCTTTCCCCAGAGCTATTAAAATTCTCTCTTATACTGCCACATTACTATATGCATGAACCTGAAAGAAGTCTCCCTTCCTGATGGCACCACTATGTTGATGATTTAATGTTGACTAGACATGATAAGGCCATAGTGGCTGAGGTCCTGGGTAGCCCATATAAGGAACAAAAGGTGGGAAATCTACCCTAAGAAAATCCAGGGTCCAAGCCTCTCAGTCAAGTTTGCTGAATTACAGTGGATAGCAAAAACCCAATGGAATCTCTTTACTTTTAAGGAATAAACTACTGACATTTACTTTCCCACCATCTAAGGAGGAAGCCCAGAGAGACTTACTGGACTTTTAAGGTGTTAGAAAACCCACATCCCCAACCTGGATATTTGGTGGCCCCTATTTACCAAGTCCCTAGCTTCTTTGATATGGAGCCCAGAAAAGGTGATAGCCCTGGAAGATATAAAGTCAGCTGATGCAGCAGTCTGGTCCCTTAGGCCCTTCTAACATCGCAAGGTCCATATTTCTGGAGGTCAATATCCATGAACTCCAGACCGAGTGAAGCTTTTGACACATACCAGAATGTGGTCTGAATGAGCAACTGTCAGGTTTCTGGTGCTGCAAGTTCCCCAAAGTGGCCTCTCTCTATACTATTTTTGAAAAGCAATTGCTCAGTCAGGGTATCCAGCAGCTGCTACAGGTTGAGAAACCACCACCTGAGGTTTCCCAAGTCCACAAAGGAAAGCACCAGAGACTGAAGCAAACCAAAGAAGAAGCCCAGGCTGAGACTAAACAATACTGACTGCAAAGAGGAGAAACTGAGACTTGCAAATGAACAAATAAACGGAAGTTCTTGGTTGTCATGGTCGTTGAAGCACTAAAGTAGAGAAGGAAATCCAGGAGATGTTCCTCCACTAGAACCACTTCTAGGAGATCAGGGAGGAAATCCTGGAAAACCTCTTGGTTTTTGTGCATGCCATTGTCAAAAAACTGCCACATAATGGGTAGGAAAAAGGAAATAAGTTCATTTTCCATAAGTTGGTGATTCAGTTGCCCTATTGTAGAATGCAAAGCTTAACCAGGCTGCAATTATGTTGTTGTTTTGAGACTTTAAATTATCTTCATGTCGTTGTTTGTTGGGTTTTTTTGGGAAAGGAAAAGGTAAGGAAATTAGGATTAAGGGACTTGACCAAGGTCACACAGCTAGTAAGTGTGTCAAGTGTCTGAGACGCAATTTGAACTCAAGTCCTCCTGACTCCAGGACTGGTGCTCTATTCACTTTGCCACCTAGCTGCCCCACCATATAATTTTCCATGTAGTAATTCAAACTTCTTAGAGACTAGAGAATTTAACTACATACAAAGTAAAAGCTCATCCAAAGATTAAATATTCTTAATTCTTATTTCATAGTAACTCATTAAATGAGTATAGTTTTTCTTTGCCTTTTAGCTGGTGATCTGCTTTCCTAGGTGGTCTTAGTGAAGAAGAAAATTCCTTAAAGGAAGAAAATGTAGTTCTATGTAGCTTTCTCAAGGATTTTTCATTATTGTAAACATAAATAAAGCCTTGAGAAGTAATGGGCATCCTTAAAATAGCCCCATCTAAATGGAGGTTAGATCCTTTGAATTACCTTTTATGGAAGAGATCCTGCTTACTGAACTCAGATACTTAAGAATACACAGATGGTCACTTGAAAGTAAAGATTATTTAAGTACCCCGTAGTTGCATCTTTTCCTCTGGCTCACACACTATTTAAAAACAATAGTCCAGAAGAATGGAGCCAAGATGGCAGTGATAGGAAGCAATGTACTTGAGCTCCTCTTCACACACTACTCCAGACAAATCTAGAAAATACACCAGGTCAAATCCTGATGGGGGTGATCTATTGAAATCATACCAAGTCCTTTGCCCGGTTTGGATCAGCACAGACAGGGAGGTCTTTGGACACTGATCTGACCAGCAGCACTCTTGGCACACAGTTGGAAAAGCAGAACACTAGAGAAAGAAGAGGTCTCAGATCTATGCCAAGGTATCCTCAGACCCAAACCAGGGCACTGACGTGGAAAACATACCAGCTGGCAGCTTTGTTGTCCACTACCCAGTCCTGAGTTGCAGATTCAGGTAAGGAAGCCTTGGACAATGTAAGGAGAAAGGAGAAAGTTCAGAAGCCAGAAGCAGTAGCAACAACAACAGTGGTGTGGCTCAGACTTCAGGTACAAAGCAAGGTCTCACTACCAACCTCTAGCCCAGCCTGCCAGGGAATAACCAGGACAAGATTCCCAAACCAAAGGGAAGCTGCCCCTCTGAACCAACAAAACTTCTCAGCTGGCAGATAGGGAAGGAGTCCGCTAGCAGTCTACTCTTGCTCAGACACAAATCAGAGGAGCAACAATCATATTTTTCCCTATTTTAGATCATTTGGGAACACTGAAAGATTACAGGTCCCCAGGCAATCCCTGAGATCCTGAAATAACACACCTGTAGTGCCAATGCAATATTTACTGCACCCACCATCACGATAAAGATCATGACTATAAGTATCGCATGAAGTTCTATCGCAAAATATGCCAGATTATCCAGGTAGAGAACAGAACTGAAACATTTATTTAGATACCAGAAAATCAAATCCTAAAACCAGCAAACCAATTCTATCATAGTACCAAAGATATTCAGAAACCATAATAACACTGAGAGCCACAGCATCCTTCAGCCTTCCCACAAACCAATACAAGATCAATATTTTCTCACAAACCTCTCTGTCTCCTTAATGAGCATCCTCTTTTCCCCACCATCTCACTAGCTCTCCTTCCCAGCTTCCTGTGGGCTCTGCTTCCCTTCAGCAAACTCCTCCCACCACAGACTCCATGTGACCACATTTAGCTTATCAGGGGGCAGGGTTTATCTTCACAGCAGGGAAGCTTCCTGTGGTCTCTGTTCCACCCTTTAGGAAATTCCCTCCATCACAGGCTCCCTGTGATTACATTCAGCCTGTTAGGGGGCAGAGCTTACTTTCAAAGCAGGGGAGGTTTTCAAACTCCTGGTAGGTCTTTTCAGGGGCAGGGAAGATCTTCAAATTCCCATTCCCATTACACCACCCTAAAAAGCAGCAGCAGGACCAGCCTAGACTTTCCAAAAGTGCCATAGAACCCAGCTCTAACATAAAGTCCATGGAAGAATGGGGAGGAAAAAACCCCACCATAATGAGCTATTATGATAGAAGAAACACTTAAGATATAAATGCAGAAGAGAATGACTCCAAAAAATCTACAAACTTCGTCTCAGAGAAAAACACACCTTGGGCACAAACTAATTAAAATTGCAATAAGAGATTAAGTAATTGTTAGAAAATATTTTTATAAATGGAATGAGAGTGCTTGATGAAAAAATTGGAAAATAAATGATAGCTAAATAAGAAATAATTGGAAAGGAAATTAACTGGTGTAAGGTTAATGGGAGTTGAAGATCTTCCTCACCCTAAGATTAATAGGCCTCATCTGGAGACCAACAAGAGAAGCTTGATTAGGGGAGGCTTATTTTTCAGGAAGGCCCACACCTTTTGTTACTTAGGCAGTGGGTAATGAGGGTTGTGATGCCCTCTGGCTCTGAAGAAGGGTATATGTGTGTGTGTATATATACATACATATACATACACATACACACACACACACATACACATACTCTCAGGTGAGGTTTTTGCTTTGGGGCTGTCACTGGAAGAGTGTTTTATTTTACCAGGCAAACCCCTGGTAGCTATTAAGGAGCCCCCCAGCTTTGAAAACCCAAATGTTGGTGCTTCTCTCTCTGGTAACTATGTATAGCTTTGGTCAGATAGCTAGAAGCCCTGTCTGTTGATTTGTGTTATTTTCTCTGTCTGTATTTTTTCTGCTTGTAATTTCTGTTTGTATTTCTTCTGAAGTTCAGGGTGCTTGAGCTAAGTGAATGATTACACACACACACATACACACACTTATATCTCAGCAAAAATAATTGATCTGGAAAATAGATCAGGGGAAAAAAATTTTAAGACTCATTGGACTATCTGAATACCATGACCAAAAGACAAAAAAAAGAAAGAAAGAAAGAAAAGAAACTAGATATCTTGTTTCAAAAAAACTAAAACTAACCAAATAGAACCACAGGACAAAGTGGAAATAGAGGGAATCCGCTGTTCATCTCCTGAGGGAAGAAAAACCCAGCATAAAAACTCTCAGGAATATCACAGTCAAAATCCAGAATTTCCAGGTCAAAGAAAAAGTACTACAAGCAGCCAGAAAGAAAAAAAATAAAAGAACTAAAATATTGATGAGTGACAGACATGATTTAGCAGCCACAATTGTAAAGAAACTGACAACTTGGCATATGATATTCCAGGAGGCAAAAGACATGGGATTACAACCAAGAGTAATTTACCCAGCAAAATTGAGTACAATGATACAGGGAGGAAAAAACGGATCTTTAATGATAAGAAGACTTCTAAACACTCCTGATGAAAAGAACAGAGCTGTGGAGAAATCTGAAGTTCAATCTCAAGAGTGAAGATAAGTATAAAAAGGTAAACAATGATAAAAGATTATACGCAAAGATAATAGGAGATGATACTGTCCCCTCTGAACCCTATACTCATCAGGACTCATAGAGGGAGTTTAATTAGACAGGACCTGGGAGTGGTTCTAGCCTTACTTGATGATCTTAAGCAAAGAATGGGAACAGAGGGGAAGGAGAATACATGAGGGGGTGAGGAAAGAAAAAGGAAGGTTAGGGAAAGTTCTTCACATAATGAGGGTACAGACCTCTATACAGACAAGGACGAGGCAGCAGAGGGAGCAGCTGACTATCCAAAAAAAGGAAGAATAGATACATATACATAATTAGGTAGAAAAAGAGATTTCACCTAAGAGTGAAATAGGAGGGAAATGGGAGAATGGGATAGTGGGATTTAGAGGAAGGATAGAGTGAGGGCCCAGCTGTTGTTGCTATTGTTGTTCAGTCATTTCAGTCACGTCTGACTCTTTTTTACCCCATTTGGGATTTTCTTGGCAAAGACACCAGAGTGGCTTGCCATTTCCTCCTCCAGATCATTTTATAGATGAGGAACTGAAACAAACAGAGTTAAGTGACTTAACTCAGGTTCACACAGCTAGTAAGTCTAAGGTCAGATTTGAACTCAGCAAGACGTCTTTCTGACTGTTGATCTGGAGCTCCACCTAGCTGCCCATTAAGGGAGGGACTAGTCCTAAACGAAACAAATTATAAGGATGTGCAAAAAACATGTATAGATCTTTTTGAGGTGGCAAAGAATGGGAATCTGAGGGGGTACCCATAAGCTGAGGAATGGATGAGTAAGTTATGGCCTATAAATGTGATGAAATATTCTTATGCTGCTCTCTTCAGTGCCGTGAGCAGCTAGAGGACTAATGATGAAACCTTGGAGAGGAAGAGGACTAAGAATGAGACAAATATTTTTTAGTACATGGCCAATATAGAAATTTGTTTTAATTGACATATATGTATGCAATAGGTTTTGTTTTACTTGTATTTGCAATGGGAGCAGGTAAGTGGTGGGAGACTGAGAAATCTAGGATGATCCTAGGAACCAGAATGATTTAAAACAAAATATATTGGGGGTGGGGGCTGTAAGGGTTATGGGGTTTAAAGATCTCCCATGCCCCATGGACGTGC
>NW_027187347.1:17282267-17306354 GCF_028583685.1 Petaurus breviceps papuanus
AATACATGTTACTCTATTTGCCTTTTCTCAGGAGTGCCCCACAATACTGACTTTTGATATTGTGTTTAATTTGCAAAGTGCTTTTTTTCTAGTGTGTTAGCTGTCTCAAGTCTGCAGAAGCCTCATACCATTCTACAGTGTCTTATATATCAAGCACTGAAGCTGATAAAATATTTATTGAACTTCCACTCCATGTTCAGTGTGTTGGCTACAATGAGGCAAGATCTAAGGTAGGAGGAGGAGGAGGAGGAAAAACAGCAGCCAGCAAGCAGCCAACCCTCAAAGGATTCTTAGTATACTCCTTTGCTGGGGTTAAGCTTTTTTAATTGAAGGAGAGAGCACTGGGATTTATCAGGGTTTTTTAATCAGAACCTCATATTTCATCTTCCTCATGCTAGGGGTGAGCTAATTACCACATTGGCAGCGTCTTCACAAATCTCAGGATTTTCAGAATTAACATTGGTGCATCTATTTAAACTTGGGACCCCAAAGGTTTGTAAGATTTGATAACTTTAGATTTTCCCTTAAGTATTCATTTTCTAGTGTCCCTGTTGGGAGTTCGTCTAGGTAACCCTTTCTAGCTGTGATTCCTAGGTCATACTCTTAAATGTTGTTGTGTTAAAGTGTTGTATAGATTTGTCCCAGAGTTCATTAAAGTAATTCCACTGTAATTTTGTCAGTAGGATGGAAATAGGTCCTGGACCTCTGTTTTTAATAGGGAAGTCCCTCAGCCTATAAATGCCAGTCAGCATCTCTGTGACTAAGAATCTAGTCTGTTTGCCAGTAGTTTTCCCCATCAAATATTAGGCCTGAGAGAATGGTTTGAACCATAGAATTTGCCCTGGACCTACTCCCATATCTGCTTATTGCTATTTTATAACTTTTAATTCTGCCTGTTTCACTGAAGAATATTTTCTCTCAGGGGTGGCTAGGTGGCACAGTGAATAGAGCACTGGCCCTGGAGTCAGGAGGACCTGAGTTCAAATCTGGTCTCAGACACTAAACACTTACTAGCCCTGTGACCTTGGGCAAGTCACTTAACCCCAATTGCCCTGCCTTCCCCCCAACAAAAAGACAAAAAAAAATTACCAATATCTTTGGGAAGGCCAGGTAGCACAGCGAGTAACTGCTCCGGCTCCAGTGTCGGCATGACCTGGAGATCGAATCCTGGCCTCAGACACTCAGCACCACACCCAGGAATAACTGGCAGTGTAACCTTGAGCAAGTTACTTAACCCTGATTGCTTTAAAAAATAAAAGAATATTTTCTCTCAAGATGCACCCCCCCACCAATGGGAATGGGAATTTGAAGATCTTCTCTGCCCCTGAATAGACCTAGGGGGGAGTTTGAGGACATCCACACACACATACTTTGAAAATAATCTCTGCCCCCTAATAGGCTGAATGTAATCACATGGAGTCTGTGATGGAGGGAATTTCCTAAAGGGTGGAACAGAGACCACAGGAAGCTTCCCTGCTGTGAAGATAAACCCTGCCCCCTGATAGGCTAAATGTGGTCACATGGAGTCTGTGGTGGGAGGAGTTTGCTGAAGGGAAGCAGAGCCCACAGGAGGCTAGGAAGGAGAGCTAGTGAGATGGTGGGGGAGAGAGGAAGCTCATTAAGGAGACAGAGAGGTTTGTGAGAAAATATTGATCTTGTATTGGTTTGTGGGAAGGCTGAAGGATGCTGTGGCTCTCAGTGTTATTATGGTTTCTGAATATCTTTGGTACTATGATGGAATTGGCTTACTGGTTTTGGGATTCAGTTTTCTAGTGTCTAAATAAATGCTTCAGTTCTATCTTCTATTTGGAGAGTTTGGTATATTTTTTGATCAAATGTTATTCGATACTTATAGTCATGATCTTTATCATGATCGTGGGTGCTGTGAATATTTTATTGTCGCTACACCCCCCCCCCAATATGTTCTTGACCTAGTCAGAGATTATACCTTTTATATCCTTTTTTTTTTCTTTTGGAAAAAAAGAAAAAAAATTTAAAGGCATCATAGTCAATCTCTTTGAGATCTGCTAACTACCATAATTCAGGAAAATGTGTACACACACACACACACACACACAAGCATAGCAGGTGCTTGCCTGTTAATGAGCCTTCATTGCTCCTGGAAGCATAGGAAGCAGGGTCATACAATCAGCCTTCCTCCAGAGTTGTCTATTTAGGGTTAGGTGATAGAAGACGGTCTCTCTCACAAGATGAATAGAACACAGGAGGTTTCTATTGCTAAATGGAAATGGTACATTAGAAATCACACCAGAACTAGAACAATTTAAACAATAACAACATTATAAAGCAAAACAGTTTTGAAAGACTTAAGAATTCTGATCAATATGATGACCAACCATGAATTCAGCAGATAAAGCAACCAGAAGGAGACTTTTTTTTTTTAGAAATGACCAATTTGGGGCAGCTAGGTGGTTCGGTGAATAGAGCACTGACCCTGTGGTCAAGAGGACCTGAGTTCAAATCCAGCCTCAGACACTTGACACACTTACTAGCTGTGTGACCTTGGGCAAGTCACTTAACCCCAACTGCCTTGCCTTCCACCTGAAAAAAAAAAAAAGAAGAAAAGACCAATTATAGAAAGTGATTTGTTTGACTATATATATTTGTAAAAAATGATTTTTTTCTTCCTCTCTTTCTTCTTTCATTCCATCCTTCCCTTCCTTACTTCCTTTCTTCTTTTTTTTTCTAATTTGGAGCATGGCATGAAGGAATGAGGGCAGCTAGGTGGTATAGTGGATAGAGTACTGGGCTTGGAATCAGAAATACTCATCTTCCTGAGGTCAAATCTGACCTCAGACACTTACTGAGTGACCCTGGGCAAGTCACTTAACCCTGTTTGTCTCAGTTTCTTCCTCTATAAAATGAGCTAGAGAATGAAATTGCAAACCACTGCCAAGAAAACCCCAAATAGGGTCACAAAGAGTTGGACATCACTAAAAACAACTGAACAACAATAAATGAGAGAGTGAGGAGAGACAGGCAAAAACAAAAACAAGGAAAATAAAAGAGGTTTATTGAAATATCTTTTTTTTAATGCACAAAGGAATAGAAGGAAGGGCAGAAGGAATTATAAATCAGAGAACTTTGAAAGTTACATGTTGAATTATTATGTATTAAAAAAGAAAAGCAAGTTGTACATTAACAGAGATCCACAATTTTATGTATAATACTATTTTTCTTCTATTTTGTAAATGAAACAGCCCACTTTAATGTTCATTAAGTTCAGAATTTCTTTTAAGAGAAGAGAAAGGAAAAAGAAGAGGGTACAGGATAGAGTCTATTTTGGTTCATGTAACTAGACTTCAAGATCTCAATGATGTAATAATAATAATTTTTAAAATTATGTACTCCCATTCATATAGCACTTTTAAGGT
This sequence comes from Petaurus breviceps papuanus, assembly GCF_028583685.1. Classification (NCBI taxonomy): domain Eukaryota; kingdom Metazoa; phylum Chordata; class Mammalia; order Diprotodontia; family Petauridae; genus Petaurus; species Petaurus breviceps. The sequence continues at coordinate 17,285,663 of NW_027187347.1, forward strand.
TTTGACGAGAATCAGAATGATATAGTCTATGGATAGTCAGTCTTAGAGTCAGGAAGACCTGTCATCAAGTTCTGAATCTGACACAGACGAGTTACTTAACCATGGCCAATTCACAATGCTCAGAGCTTCCCCGAGACAATCTAGGACTTTAAGAGGCAAACAAAATTCAGAGGTGAAAGGAGCTTGCATGTAGTGAGTCCCTAAACTTATGAAATTACAGTTCTAGGTTTAAAGAAAGAATTTACTGAGTATTTTCCTCACAATATGCTTATGGTATTAAGTAATATAATTATTAATATTAATCCCATTTTGCAGGTGGAGAAAATTAAGCTTGTAGAAGTTAAGAAATTTGCTGACATATACATAGCTAGTAAGTAATGAACCCAGAATTCCAAATGTGGAGCTATTTCTATTATGTGATGCTATCTCAAGCCTTATAAAAAACCTCTTGAAGATATTCAGCAACTAAAAATTTTGAAATTCCTGAAGGTTTTATACATACAGTCTATAGACAAACTCCCAAACAAGATAGATTCCAAGATTTTGGACAAGAGATGATCGAGGGTAAAAAAAAGGCAAGAGGAAGAGAGACTATTTTTGATATTCTTTTTTTTTTCAGTGAGATAATCAGGATTAAGTGACTTGCCCAGGGTCACACAGCTAGTAAGTGTCAAGTGTCTAAGACCAGAATTGAACTCAGGTCCTCCTAACTCCAGGGCCAGTGCTTTCTCTACTGTGCCACCTAGATGTCCCTGAGGACAGATTATCAAGAAGAAGCTAAGGGAGAGAAGATAATAAAAACTCTGAACTCTAAGTTGTTCAAAAAATACCTTACAGAAATACATTGAGTTGTTTTAGAGAACAAAGGGAACCATAGGTAAAGGAAATAGATTTCTGTCTTCCTGGTTCCAGAGGAGCATGGTTGTACATTATGAGAATTAGATACTCTCCTGGCTCTGATCCTACCCCTCCACCCACCTCTCCATTGACCTGTTGTCCTCTGAGAAGCCACTTTCTGGGGCCTTCTTCTCCGATCTCCCTCTATTCTCTTTTGGCAACTGTATCAGCTCATATGGATAAAATCATCATCTCTAGGTTAATGGCTCCCAGATCACATCCAAACCTAGTTTCTCTCCTGAACTCAAGCTGCTCATGACCGGCTGCCTATTAGACATTTTGAACTGCATATCCCATCGGCATCTCAAACTCAATATGTCAAAAACTGGACTCATTATCTTTTCTCTCAAATCTGCCTTGCTTCCAATCTTCCTCATTTCTGTCTAGGGCTCATCATTCCAATCTGTGTCATCCATGAATCCATTTATCATCTAGTAAGTTGTTAGCAACATATATGTATGAGTATATGTACACACACACACTCTTCTAAATTTAGAAAGAAACAAGAAGGTAAGAGGATAGTGTGGGAGGAGAGGGTAAGGGAAGGATCCTGGGTGGGGGGGAGGGAGGCAGGACAGGGTAGGTTAAGGAGAACAAGGTAGCAGGTAGAAGTAAAGCAGATAAGTGGGGAAAGATAGGAATAGCATGAGAAGGATAGTGAGGAAAAATAGGAAGGAAGAAAATATACAATTAATTATAGTTTAGAATGTGAATGGGATGAATTTACCCATAAAATGTAAACTAATTGTAGGTTGAAAATTCGAATTCAACAATATGTAGCTGTCAGAAAATGCTATAAAAATGAGAAATACACACAAACATAAAATAAAGGTCAGGAGTAGAATTTGTTATGTAAAAAAAGCAGGGGTAGTGATCATGGTCTCAGACAAAGTTAAAGCTAAAATAGATATAATCAAAAGGGAAAAATGGGAAACCACACTATGTGTCAGCCCTATTATTCAATATTATTTTAGACCATTTAAAATAATTAGATAGTATGAAAAACCTGAAAGTATACCTGCCAAAACAAACACAAGAACTATACAAATATAAACACAAAATACCTTTTATACAAATAAAATTAGATCCAAATAAATGAAATAATATTTATTCTTCATGGGTAGGTAAAGCCAATATAATTTTTAAAATGACAATTTTACCTGTCATCTGTTTATGTAATGCCATCCCAATTAAATTACTAAAAAAAAATCTTATTGAGTTAGAAAAACAATAACAGGGTTCATTTGGAAGAGCAGTCAGGAACTTGAAGGAAACCAGGAGAAAAAGGTGTGAAGTAACCAGATTCAGTAGTATCAGACCTTAAACCATATCATAAGGTAAGAGCATTGTTTTATTTTTTTAATTAAAATTGTCTTGTGTAAATAAAACCTCAACATCTCTCTCATAGGCACCACTGTAGTTCAGGCCCTCCTCAGCTTTCACTTGTGCTATCGAAATACAGTCTCCTAGCTGGATTTTCAGCCTCAAGTCTCTCCTCACTCCAAGCCATTCTTCAAACTACTATCAAAATGATTTCTCCAAATTGCTACTCAAGAAACTCTGTTCAGTCATTTTCCAGTCATGTCTGACTCTTCATTTAGGTTTTCTTTGGCAAACATACTGGACTGAGTTGCCCTTTCTTTCTCCAGCTCATTTTGCAGATGAGGAAACTGAAGCAAACAGGGTTAAGTGACTTGCCCAGGCTCACACAGCTAGTAAGCTTCCGAGGTCAAATTAGAGCTCAGGAAGATGAGTCTTTCTGACTCCAGGCCTGGTATTCTATTCACTATTCACTGTGCTATTTTGTTGCCCCCAATAAGCCCAATAAATAGGTCCCTATTGCCTCTAGGATTTAAAAATTTAAAAATAGGCTTAAGTACCACCTTCTATAGGAAGCTTTCTCAATACCCTCTAGTCTAGCTAGTCAGGCCCCACCCCATCTCTATCACCTTGTATCTATTTTGTATCCAGTTCTGTATATACATGTCTCCCCTCACTAGACTAAATTCTAGAGGGCAGGAGCTATTTTTTTTTTTTTTTTGCCATCTATAGGGATTCTCTCTTTCATTTGGACTCTGAGTTGGATAATCCACATACAGAGTGGCAAACACTCTTAACCAACATACAGCTGCCTATTTTATGACTCACTTAATATATTTCATGCTACATTGTTAGCACTCAAATACAGACAGATGTGCACATACACACCTTATATACCACCAATAGGTGGCAGAGCTTGATTTCAAATTTTAGAGAGTGGCTTCAGAAACCACAGGACGTCTCCGTGGGCATTCCGGGACATTCCATCATCACTTCCTGTGATGCCAAGCCATTAGGTGCCGTTTACTGGGGTGGAAAGGAAGGCATTCTAATATGTTTCGTTGGAATTTATAAATTAACTACCTTGTGGAAATGTTTGTGCTATTTCTTCAAATGTAGAAGTTAAGTTTGTAATTTGTAGAGTCATCAATTCACCAGGATGTATTTTGCTTCATGCAAAGTATAGTATTAAAACAGATGGTAGTTTCACTTCTCCCCCTCAAATAATAATAAGCATAAAGCTAGAAAAAATGGAAAAGCATATTCAGCAGCCTCACTCCATTAGATCCCATCTATAATCTTTTCCTTCTAAAATGAAATTCAACATAGCAAACATTTAAAACACTGTGCTAGCCCCTAGAGATACAAAGTTAAAGATAAAAGAGGCCCTGCCCTCAAAAAGCTTATATTCCATTGGAGGAATAAAAGGAAAAGATAACAAATATTAAGTATGTACAAAATTTGTTGGTGTTCAGTTTCATGTGTGACTCTTCCTGATCCCATTTGGCTTTTTCTTGGCAAAAATACAGTAGTTTGCCATTTTCTTCTCCATTTCATTTTGCTGATGAGAAACTGAGGCAGAGTCAAGTGACTTGTCCAGGGTCACACAGCTACTAAGTGTCTGAGGCTAGATTTGAAATCAGGTCCTCCTGACTCCAGGACCAACACTCTATCCTCTGTGCCACCTTAGCTGCTAAAGTATATATGAAGTAGGAAGGCAGTATGGTACAATGTGTTGGGGGTTTTTTTTGGAGGGCAATTGGGGTTGACTTACCCAAGGTCACACGGTTAGTTTTTGTGTTAAGTGTCTGAGGTCACATCCGAACCCAGGTCCTCCTGACTCCAGGGCCGGTGCTTTATTCACTACGCCACCTAGCCGCCCCAGTATGGTACAATGTTAAGAGAACCAGCTTCATAGTCAAGAAGACCTAGATTCAAGCCTGACTTCTGACACATACTTGCTGTGTAACCCTGGGCAAGTCACTTAACTTAGTGCTCTAGGCATTCTCAAAGACTATAAGTTGTAAAGCAGGTACCAGTCTGCATTGATAGATGGAATTTCCACTATACCACTGAAATCACAGGTCTAGTCCCCATATACAGGGTGTCCCAAAAGCCTTAGTGCAATTTTTAAGCTTGTTTTAATAGCTTAAAACTGCTCTAAGACTTTTGAAACACCCTATATGTTTGCATATACCTATGTTCATTTGTGTGTATACATACATGTGTATATACATACACATATGTATATATACAGGGATGTGCTGGAGACAGTTCTTACCATCTCTTAAGAGTCAATTGTTAAATTTTCAGTGTGAAAATTCATGACCTCCAAAATCAACACTACAGATCAGGGTTTGACTTGTTATTCAGTCATTTTCAGTCATGTCTGACTCTCTGTGACCCCTTTTGGTTTGTTTTTTTTTTGGAGGGGCAAAGATACTGGAGCTTGCCATTTCCTTCTGCAGCTCATTTTACAGATGAAGAAACTGAGGCAAACAGGGTTAAGTGACTTGCTTTAATGAGAATGCAAATTTGGAAGATCTTCCCTGCCCCTAGGCTAAAATGCACCTGAAGCCTGGGGAGGGAGGCTTGTTTTTCAGTAGATACTTCTTGATTGGCCAGTGAGTCAATAAGGTTGTTACATTCTCTGAGCCAGGAGAAGGCTATATAAGCCCTGATGTGTAGCTTTGTTTTGGGACTCACTTTGAGAAGTGTTCTGTGATTTGATCTGAATTCTGGGAAGCCGTTGTTGAGAGTCCCCTGGCTTTGAAACCCAGATGTTGTTTGGTATGGATGTAATGGTTGCACGGTTTGGAAAGCTGTGTACTTGATCTGTTTCTGTCTTGATAATACTGTCTGTATATTCTGAAGTGTGGGGTGCTGACCTTTTTCCCCTAAACGAGGTAAACGATACATATCTGACTGATTAAAGTAAGCTTGTTAACCCATTTTGAGTTGCTTTCCTTTAACAAAGCAGATCCAAGAACCTGTGGTGGCGGCAAACCCTGAGGACGCTTGGGGTGCTTGCTGCTACACTTGCCCAGGGTCACACAGCTAGTCAGTGTCTGAGGCCAGATTTTAACTCAGGAAGATGTGTCTTTCTGACTCCAGGCCCAGCTCACTATCCACTGCTCCACTTTAAAAAGTAATGCAGGGGGCAGCTAGGTGGCAGTTAAGTGGTACAGGGAATAGAGCAACAGCTTTGGAGTCAGGAGGACCTGAGTTCAAATGTGACCACAGATACTTATGAGCTTAACCTGGGCACATCACTTAACCTTGATTGCCTCCAAAAAAAGTGATAATAAAAATGTTAATGGTGCAGATTAAACTTAAAAGCATATCCCACACTATTTTTTTGTAGTCAGTTAAGTACCTATCAGAACACATACATATATATATATGTATATATACATACTTACACAAAAGCATATGTGTACCTCTTCATGGACATGCATGAAATTACACAAGGTAATTTCAAGAAAGCAGGCACCCACTGGGGGAACAGGTAAGGAGGGGGCATAGTACATCCCTGGGAATGTAATCAAATAAGATTTTTAGAGGATTAAAATACCTGAAGATCATAACTGTGCACATCTTTAGAATACTTAAGAGGTAAAACAATCAAGTCACAGGACTTCTGTACCAAGATGTAGTGGAAAACACTCTAGACTTGGCATCAGAAGATCTGGCATTGGATCAACTGCCAGCTCTGTAGCTCACTAATCCTGTGAGCTTGAGCCTCCTAATTCCCCTTCCTGGGCCTCTATTTCCTCCACAGTAAAATAAGGGAGAGTTGGACTAGGTGAATTCTAAGGTCATCTCTAGCACTAATATTCAGGGAAATAAGCACTATCCCCTTCAAATCAGTCACCATGGGAGGTTATGAAAACATTTCAAAGATACCGCACTGATCAAAACAGTTTTTTAACTCTCTTTGGAACTGCCTGCAGTCCTTGTTTAGAAGTCACAGGAGAAATTTTGCCTTATTACTTAATGGGCACACCTTAGGGTTTTTTCTCTCTCCCATTTTATCTCCAAAAATGTTATTGACAGTTTAATCTTCAACTTTATTTATCAGATCTCCCTCAGAATTACTTTTGGCTGCTTCTAAAAATCAAAATCACCTTCAAAGAATGAAGATTTAGCACACTAAGCAGATGGTACTGAAGGCAATTCCAAAAGAGGAGTGCTAAAATATTTTGAGTAATAGCAGCATCCTTGGAATAATTGTAGATATAAGGGTGTGGAGCAAAGCACATTTTTCAGACTGCCATTTTCAGATATTTAATGGCTACCCTATTTGCAAATTATAAAATGTTGAAAATGAGGAGTGGCCCATTCACCATTTTTCAGGAAAATGTAAAAGAAATTATACTTCTTTGCTCCTTTAGGAGGGCTGAAGAATTTCTTCAATTAATTTGACAGCATTATAATGTCAATGACCTTTGGCTATGGAAAAGATTAATCGTTGCCTCCAGTAACCTTCAAAAAGCAGACAACATTGCGGAAAATCAGGAAGAGTCCTCCCTATGATTCAAGAGAGTCAACTATAAAGTCATGTAGTCTCAGAGAAAAGCAGGACCAGAGATACCAGTGAAGCTATATGTCCCACACAACCAGCATAAGAAAACTACAAGAAGAAAAAAGACACGTTGTGTTGTAAGTATTAGTTGCTTTGGCTACTTGTCTTTGTGGGTGACTGAGCCCAAGGTTTATGAGCAGAATATTTTGTTACTACTATTCGTGCTATTCTGTTTTAATAAATGTCTTTGCTTTGAGCTAATTGTACTAACTGGCTGACTGTTGCAGAGGAACCCACTGATTGGGGCTCATACATTATAGTTATAAAAGTGCTGACCCTGAGAGTTTGAGATGAGGAGTAACCCAAAAGGGAGCACCATATATAGCTCCTCAACCTGATAGCACTAAAGGGGATAATACTCATTGGTATATATAAGTTTTGGTCTCTTAAAAAATCATTAGCCCTAAAATGTGGGAAGACTTGCATGAACTGATACAGAGCAAAGCAAGCAGAACCAAGAGAACAATTTACACGATAATGTAAAGGAAAACAGCACTGAAGGATAACAGAATTCTTATGAATTCAATGATCAGTCTTGATTCCAAAGGACAAGTTGTGAAATATAGCTCTTCTCTGGAGAGATGATGCAGAAGAAGGCATACAATGGCCAACAGATATAGACATAGACATGACCAATGCATAGGTCTGTTTTTCTTAACTACGTTTCTCTGTTACAAAAGAACTTTCTATGTGTGTGTGTGGGGTGTTAGTTAGTAAAAAAAAAAAACAAAACCATTTATTAAGCACCTACTATTTGCCAGACACTGTGTTAAGTACTGGGGATACAAAGAGGCAAAAAACAATATCTACTCTCAAGGAGCTCACAATCTAATGGGGGAGACAATCACACAACTATGTACAAACAAACTATATACAAGATGAAAAGAAAATAATTAAGAAAGGGAAGGCACTAGAAATAGGACCAGCATACAGGGGTTTAGAAAGTGATAGAGATGCAAGAAAATGTTTACTGAAACTTTTTTGTTCAAGATCTAAAATGAATAATTATTTCAATCATAGGATCTTTATCTAGACAAGGAATTTTTTTATTTGTTTAGTTTTAGTTTTCAACATTCATTTCCACAAGACTTTGAGTTACAAATTCTCTCCCCATCTTTCCCCTAACCCCCTCCCCAAAATAGTGAGCCTACTAAATACCCCCTCCCCCAATCTTCTCTCTCTTATATCCTTCCCCATCCCTCCTCTAACTTTCTAGTAGGGCAAGATGGATTTCTATACTCCAGTCTCTGTATATCTTATTTCCCAGTTGCACATAAAAAAAAACACACACACACACAATTTTTTTTAACATTTGTTTTTAAAACTTTGATTTCCAGATTTTTCCCTTCTTCCCTCCTCACACACTCCCACTGGGAAGATAAGCAATTCAATATAGGCTGTATATATGTAGTTACGTAAAACGTTTCCATAGTTGATATGTTGGGAAAGACTAACTATATTTCCCACCATCCTATGCTATCTCCCACTTATTCTATTTTCTACTTTCACCCTGTCCCTTTTCAAAAGTATGTGCTTCTTACTACCCTCTCCCCCAATCTGCCCTCCCTTCTATCATCCCCCTCTTATCCCCTTCCTCCCTACTTTCCTGTAGGGTAAGATACCCAATTGAGTGTGCATGTTATTCCCTCCTTAAGCCAAATTCAATGAGAATAAGGTTGACCCATTCCCTTTCACCTTCCTGCCCTTCCCCTCCATTGTAAGTTTTCTTTCACCTCTTTCATATGAGATGATTTACTCTATTCTATCTCTCCCTTTCTCCTTCTGCCATTATATTCCTCTCTCACCTCTTAATTTTATTTTTTAGATATCATCCCTTCCTATTCAATTGATACTGTGCCCTCTATGTGTACATGTACACATATATACACACATTCACATATGTATTTATACACACATATACCCTCCTATATAAACAAATATATGTATGTATACACATATATACATAGATATTCCCTTCAACTATCCTCATACTGAGAAAAGTCTCATGAGTTACAATTATTGTTTTTCCATGTAGGAATGTAAATAGTTCAACTTTAATAAGTTCCTTATGATTTCTTTTTCCTATTTACCTTCTCATTCTTCTGTTGCTTCATGTACTTGAAAGTCAGATTTTCTGTTCAGCTCTGGTTTTTTCATCAAGAATGCTTGAAAGTCCTCTATTTCATTTAATGTTCATATTTTCCCCTGAAGGATTATACTCAGTTTTTCTGGGTAGGTGATTCTTGGTTTTAACCACAGCTCCTTTGGCCTCCAGAATAACATATTACAAGCCCTTCAATCCCTTAATGTAGAAGCTGCTAGATCTTGTGTTATCCTGATTGTGTTTCCACAATACTCAAATTGTTTCTTCCTGACAGCTTCTAATATTTTCTCCTTGACCTGGGAACTCTGGAAATTGGCTATGATATTCCTAGTTTTCTTTTGGGGATCTTTTTAAAGAGGTGATCAGTAAATTCTTTCAACCTCTATTTTGCCCTCCGGTTCTAGAATATCAGGGCAATTTTCCTTGAGAATTTCTTGAAGGGTGATTTCTAGGTTCTTTCTTTTTATGATGCCTTTCAGGTAGCCCAATAATTTTTAAATTATTTCTCCTGGATCTATTTTCCAGGTCAGTAGTTTTTCCAGTGAAATATTTTACATTGCCTTCTATTTTTCCATTTGTTTGGATCTGTTTTATAGTATCTTGATTTCTCATAAAGTCATTAGCTTCCATTTGCTCCAATCTAATTTTGAAAGAATTATTCTCTTCAGTGAGTTTTTGAAATTCCTTTTCCATCAGGTCAATTCAGCTTTTTAAGGCATTGTTCTCCTTATTGGCTTTTTGGGCCTCTTTTGCCATTTGAGTTAGTCTAATTTTTAAGGTGTTATTTTCTTCAGCATTTTTTTGCATCTCCTTTAGCATGCTGTTGACTCTCTTTTCATTATTTTTTTGCATCATTCTCATTTCTCTTCCCAATTTTTCCTCCACTTCTCTTACTTGATTTTCAAAATCCTTCTTGAGCTCCTCCATGGCTGATAACAAGCTCATATTTTTCTTGAAAGCTTTTGATGCAGGAGTTTTGACTTTGTTGACTTCTTCTGGTTCCATGTCTTGATCCTTTTTGTCCCCCCAAAAAGAATTCTGTGGTCTGATTGCACCTCCTCTGCTTGCTTATCTTGCCAGCCAATTGCTTGACTTTTGAGCTCTTTGCCCCAGTAGAACTCTGCTTCCAGAGAGTTTTGTCCCAAATAACTGGGGTTTTTGCAAATGTTGTCAGAGCTGTGAGGAGGGTACCCTCTCTACAGCCACCACAAGCTCTGACACACTGGTGTTTCTTACCCCAGGACCACTGCCCAAGACAGAGACCCAGATCCAAGCAGATCAAAGCAAGAGTGATTACCCTCTGAATGGTTGCTTGGTCCCCCTATGATCTGCAGGCCAGGAGCTCTGGAGGCAGCCACATGGCAGCAGCTGCAGCCACCACATCTCTGCCACCTCTTACTATGGGGGCAGGGACCAGACCATGCTTTTCCATCATACAGTTCCAACAGAGTTCCCCCTGACTTTGTACTTTCTCTTTGATGTTTGTGGGTTGAGAAGTCTGGAAACCGCCACAGCTGCTAGTGATTCACTCTCCTTGAAGTCTACTCAGGCTGATCTGGACCTCTGGTCAGGGCTACCCTGGGCTCAGAGTGGCTCACGCGGGACTGTGCTTGACTCCCAGTCTGGTGCGATAGACCCTTCCTGTCCACCTGCCAGGCTGCCTTCAGCAGGAGATTTATTTCTCTCTGTCACTTTGTGGGTTTTGCAGCTCTAAAATTTGTTTAGAGTCATATTTTACAGGTACTGGAGGTGGAGCTCATGAAATTTCCTGCTTCTACTTTGCATTCTTGTCTCTGATCCCAAAATCAATTTACTTTTCTTGAGCTCCAGTTTCCTGATCTTTCAAGTCTTCTTATATGTTTCTCTCTTGAATCCAGGGACACTGACCTCCTTGCTGTTCTACCAACAAGACATTCCCTCTAGGGTGTGGGCATTTTTTTCTGACTGCTTCCAGGTAGGGACTTCCTTCAAGTCCTAACTAAACTCCTAGAAGAGGAATTTTTAACCTTTTTTTGTGTCCTGGATACTTTTGACAGTTGGGTGAAGCTTATGGATCCCTTCTCAGAACAATGTTTTTAAACGCATAAAATAAAATACTTACAGTTACACAGGAAACCAATTATATTGAAATAAAATGAGCTGGTTTTTTTTTTAACCTAAGTTCATGAACCATCTGAAATCTATCCTTTGATCCTAGGTTAAGAACCCCTGATCTAGACCATGGTTAGACAGGATAGCATGACCAAAAGGGTGGCTGATGAATAGACAGATGAAAACACTAAAGGGTAAATAGGAGAAAACAGGGAAGTTTTGCTCAGCTGAAAAAATAGGATCATTGGGTTAGAGCTGGAAGGAACCTCAGAGGTTATCTAGTCCAATTCCTTCATTTCATAAATGAGGAAACGGAGATCTAGCAAGGTTAAGAATCTTGCACAAAGTTCTACAGGCAATAAAGAGCATTCAGGATTGGGATACAGGTCTTCTGAGCACAGACCCAGTCCTCTTTCCCCTGCACCATTCTGTCTCCAATATAGTGTGGCTATCCAAACATCAGAAAATACTACAAAAAGTCTCAGTCACTGGATTTCAGGGTGTGGGATGTGGCCATTTGCCCAGAGTCCTTTGCCACAGAATAAAACAGAGTCAGTGCTTGAAAGCTAGCTATTCAAATGAAGAATCTAGGATGGTCTAAAGATTCCAGTCTTCTTTCTTTAAAAAATAAAATAAAATCAGGGCAATATTTCTAATTGAGAATCAGGAGAGGTGGCAAAGAAAATGTTGTATGTAGAGTCAAAAACAGGCATGTGGAAGTGGTGAAGAAATAAGCACTGAAAAAAACCAAGCCCCATCATAACCAGGGTTTGGAGAATGTCTTTTACTCTCATTGCTTGCCTTTTCCCTCTAGCAATTTAAAAATAGCAACTCCAAATATGGCAGCAAATAAATGATTTCCTTGCCTCCTCCTCCAATTAGAGAAAAGCTTCTCTGTTTCATAGTACCATGCTGGTATCCCTTCTTTGAAATGCATTGGTGACCAAAAAGTTGTTTTGCAAATAAATGCATAAAAGTCACCCATTAAATGGGACAAAAGCTCAATTCTTCTCCAACCAACCCAGAGCAGCAGAAGCATGTTCTAAGCTCAATCAAAACTACCAACATTATTTTAGCTTCCATAAGAAGTCTAAGAACCTGTTTTGTTATTGTTGAGTTATTCACTGGGACAAATATTTATTGCTGCAGGGCTGTGTGTGGGAATGGGTGGGTAGAAATAATCATAGTAGTTCACATTTGTATGGTTCTTTAAAGTTTACATGTGTATTACATAAAATATCTCATTTGATCCTTATAGTAACTCTGTGAGGTAAGTGCTATTTTCAGACCCATTTTACCAACGAGGAAAATGAGGCTGGGAGCAATTAAGAGACTTTGCCCAAGGTCACACAGCTGTTTTTAACAATGGAATCAGATTGTTGAGTATAAATCAAGCTATATTTACCCAGCTGCCAAAATAATTTTCTTAATGCTAGCATAGGCCTAACCATTGCCATTTCTGTGCTCCAAAACACTCAGTGGCTCCCTATTCCTTATAGAATAAAATAGAAATGATGTAGTCTGATATTCTAAGCCCTCCATAACTTGACTCCATCCTACCTTAACAATATTTTTTCAGATACTATACCTTCCAACTAAACTAGACTAGTAGCTAGTCTACAATTTGGACCTTCATCTCCATATATTCAGGATAGACCATTTCCCTCCCATGACTGGAATATATTCCTTCATCATTGATACCTGCTAAAATCCTTGAAGGCTTAGTTCAGTGGCCACCATCTCTGTGAAGTTTCACCCTCCCTTCTTCCTTCTTTACCTCTCCTCCTCTCTCTGCCCCGGTAACTGACAGGGTTCTCTGTCTCCTCAAGAGTATTTTGTCTGGATCTCTCTTTCACCCTGATTAAACTCTACCTGATGTTCTATTACTTATGTAGTACCTGAGATACTCTTCCTTCACACGAGTCCTGTAGCATAGCTACCCTACGATTCAAGATACTCTATAGATCCCTGTCAACTCAAAACCATTGCTACTGAGCCCCCATTGATGATCTTACTTTTTTCTTTAGTCAGCCAGAAAACACATATAATTCAAAGAAAAGGAATTTAAAGGAAGTAAGTTAGTAAGAAAAGTCATTTGATAAACATTTATAAAGTGCCTACTATGTTCCAGACACTGTGTTAAGTGCCTGGGAAATAAAAAGAGACAAAAAGACAGTCTCTGCTTTCAAGGACCTTATAATCTACTGGAGAAGATAGGTAAATAAATATGTACAAACAATCTACATGAAGGATAAAGAAGACATAATTACAAAAGGGAAGGCACTAGAATTATAAAGCATTAGAAAAAGTTTTCACATATTTCCCCCATAAACCTGGGGTATACTACTCTCTTATAAATACACACATCGATGAGGAGAGTGAGAACACATAGGGACTGCACAAGAAGGACACACATTTAGGGAATACATGTGACCTGGCACATATAGAGAGAGATCACTCATACCTCCAATGTGGTAGGATGTCTTTGATCAACGCCATCCTGTGCTTGAAGTTCCTGCAGATCTTGCGGTGGCTTCTGGTCAATTAATCAATCAATCAAAAAGCATTTATTAAGAGCCTCCTATGTGCCAGTCACTGTGCTTAGCTCACAGTCTAACATGAGAGACAATATGCAAATAAGTACATTTTTTAAAAGCTATATACAGGATAAATAAGAAATAATTAACAGAGGAAAGACTAGAATTAAGAACTAGGTGATGCGGTGAATAGAGCACCAGCCCTGAAGTCAGGAGGATGTGCATTCAAGTCTGGCCTCAGACACTTAACACAAAAACTAGCCGTGTGACCTTGGGCAAGTCACTTAACCCCAACTGCCCTCCAAAAAGCAAAAAAAAAAAAAAAAAGGAAGAAGAAGGATTGGGGAAGTCTTCCAGTAAAAGAGGGACTTTATTTGAGACTCCAAGAAAGATAGGAAAACCAGCTGGTGGAGCTGAGGAGGAAAAGCATTCCAAACATGGTGTACAGCTAGAGAAAATGCCCAGAGCCGAGAGATGGAATGCCTTATTCATAGAACAACAAGGAAGTGTCCAGTATCCAGGGTCACTGGATTGAAGAGTATGTGAAGGGAGGGAGGTAAGATAAAAGAATATTGAAAAGGTAGAAGAAGGTTAGGATATGAAAGGCTTTGAATGTTAATTGAAGAATTTTGTATTTGATCCTGGAGGCAACAGGGAGCCACTGGAGTTTGGTTGGTTGGATGTTGTCCTTCGTTCTCAAGAGGACCAAAATGCCATCACTATGTTGGAGTCAGATTGTAGTGCGTCTGACTGTGGCTGATCAGACCAATATAAGCTTGGAATGTTCTACCACAGGTCAGGCATGAATAGTCTATGTGAACATTCAGGGTAGATTCTCTAAATTTGCACATTTCGTATCTCTTTTGAGCTACTTCAGTTTTGTTTTGCTCATAGAGCACAGCACCTTCTCTGATGTGGGACCATTCTGAGTGGTTCTGTGCCAGTGTCTCCCATGTCACACAATCAATTGCAAAGTTCTTAAGAGAGACCTTCAGAGTGTTTTTGTATTGCTTCTTCTGACCACTATGTGAATGCTTGCCCTGTGTGAGTTCTCCACAAAATAGTCTTTCTGGCAAGCATACATTTTGCGTTTGAACAAGATGGCTGGCCCATCAGAGTTGCAGTTTCTGAAGCAGAGCTTGAATGCTTGACAGTTTAGTTTGAGAAAGGACCTCAGTGTCTGGTACCTTATCCTGCCAGGTGATCTTCAGAATCCTCCTAAGACCATTGAAATGGAAGCGATTAAGTTTCCTGGCATGGCACTGGTAGACTGTCCAGGTTTCACAGGCATACAACAATGAAGTCAGCACTGGAGTTTACTGAGCAGGGAAATGACTTGGTCAGAGCTCCTCTTTTTTTTTTTTTTTTTTTTTTTTGCCTTTTGGAGGGCAATTGGGGTTAAGTAACTTGCCCAAGGTTACATGACTAGTTTTTTTGTGTGGGTGTTAAGTGTGTGAGGCCGGAATCAAACTCGGGTCCTCCTGACTCTGGAGCCAGAGCTTTTACTCACTGTGCCAACTAGCCGCCTGGTCAGAGCTTCTCTTTAGGAAAATCAGTCACTTTTGGTGGCTCAATGGATAGACTGGAGTGGAAGCAGACAGACTCACTAGGAGGCTATTGAAATGAAGTAATGAGGGCATGTACCAAGGTAGTGACAGTGTCAGAGGAGAGAAAAAGGGATCAGAGGTCAGCAGAATGGTTGGGAAAGGATTAGGTAGATTTGAGAATTGTCAAATAGGGCTGGTAATTAAATTCAATGGGAGCTGATGAGATCACTAAGTGAAGTATTATAGAGGGAGAAAAGAAGAGGGCCCAAGACAGACCCTTGTAAGACATTCATGGTTAGATGGCATGATCTGGATGCAGATGCAGCAAAGAAGACTGAGGAGCAGTCTGTAAGATAGGGTGAGAATCAGGAGAGAGTAGTGTCCTAAAACCCTAGAGAGAGTAGAGTAACAAGGAGGAGAGAGTGATCAACAATATCAAAAACTCCAGAGAGGTCAAGGAGAATGAAGATTAAGAGAAGGCCATTGGGCTTGGCACCTAAGAGATCACTGATAACTTTGGAGAGAGCAGTTTTGTTGGAATGAGGAGGCTAGAAGCCAGATTGTAAGGGATTAGGAAGAAAGCAAGAAAAGAGAAAATGGAGGCACCTATCGTAGATGAACTTTTCAAGGAGTTTAACTACAAAAGGCATGAGAGATATGGGATGATAATTAGTGGGAATGGAAGGATCATGTAAGAGTTTTTTAAGGATGAAAGTAACATGGACGTGTTTCTAGGCAATAATAAAAGAGCCAGTAGACAAGGAGACATTGAAAATAAATGAAAGAGTGGGGATGATGGAGAAGACAATCCATTGGAGTAGATGGGAGGGAACAGGATTGCTTGAACAGATAAGTGGGTTAGTCTTGGTAAGAAGTAAGATCACCTTATCTTGTGATATGGGAAAAAGGAAGAGATAGTGGCAGAAGGTGTATGTATGATATGAGATTTGGAAGAGGGAAGAAAAGGGAACTCACAGCAGATGGTTTCAATTTTTTCAGTAAAATATGAGACAAGGTTCTCAGCTAAGACTGTGGGGAAAGGGATCCATGGAAGGTTTGAGGAGGGATGAAAAGATTTGGAAGAGTTGTTGTGGAGAGTGGCATTGTGAATTGATAAGACAGGTGTAAAAGGATTGCCTTGCAATAGTGAGGCCCCTGTTGAGGTTGTATAATATAAATTTTTAGTGGACCAAGTCAGAATGGTTGTGTGACTTTCTCCACTTTTGTTCAGCAGTACATGTATAGAAGTGAAAGCAGTGAATGAGTGGGGAGAGCAAGCCAGGACTGAGGCTTGGCAGGACATAATTGGTGAAATGATAAGAGAGCTAGGGATTCAAGAGAGGAGAATGGTATAGAGTTGAATTGGTTCACCACAGGGTCAAGATGGGGAGAAAAAGTGAGAGTGGCTAGTGTAGGGGAGATGGACTAGGAGGGAAGTGAGGGGCTGAAGGATTGGATGTCACTATATGGACAAAGGAATAAGTAAGGAAAGCAGAAGTGAAAAGCCAAAAACTTATGATCTGATAAGGAGATTCAGGATTTCTTGGATGTGGAGACAATATATTTGTGAGTGATGGGTATGACTATCTTTGCGTGTGACTGAGGTGGAGTGGAGGAATAATTGGAAAGTAAGTAGTTGAGTAACTGAGTGGTTAGGGTATTTGAGGGAGAGTCAATATATGTGTTGAAGTCCCGTATTATGAGGGCAGGAATTAGGGAGGAGAGAAAAATTGTGAGCCATGTAACAAATTAGTTGAGAAAAGGGGGGTCACCCCCTGGGCTACCAGGATTTTGATTGGGTAGTAGATTTTAAAGAACATGAACCTCAAAGGAGAAGAGATTACTGAGTGACAGGTAAGGGAAAAATGTAGAAGTGGCCATGGGGAATAAGGAGTATTCTAAGTCCCTCACTTCCACTAATGAGTTGAGGGGAATGAATGAAGTTGCAGCCAGTACTAGAAAGGGTGGCCATGGAGGTCATGTCGTTGGGAGGGAACCAAATTTCAGTAATGGCTAAGAGATAGAAGGAACAAGAGAGGAAAAGATTTAGGATGAAGGGAAATTTATTGGCTATTCAACAAGCATTCCACAGGACACAGTGGAAGGGCTGACTGCTGTTCAGTTGAAACTCTGAGGCAGGATGGTTGAAAAGGATAGAAATAAAGAATTGGGTGATGGGGCTGTTACTGTGTAAAATGTTCTCCTTGTTTGCTTTTTTCTTTTTGGAGGAGGAAAGGCAGGGCAATTGGGGTTAAGTGACTTGCCCAAGGTCACACGGTTAATAAAAGTGTTAAGTGTCTAAGTCCAGATTTGAACTCAGGTTCTCCTAACTCCAGGGCTGGTGCTCTATTCAGTGCACCACCTAGCTGCCCCTGTTCTCCTTGTTTTGCTCACTTCACTTTGTATGAGTTCATCTAAGTCGAGGCTTTTCTGAAACCATCCTGCTTGTCATTTCTCATAGCACAATAATATTTCATTGCAATCATACACCACATCTCGTTCAGCCATTCCCCAATGGATGGTCATCCCCTCAATTTCCAATTCTTTGAAACCACAAAAAGAGCATTAGCATACAATTAATTTGAGCCAAAATCAAAGGGAAGCTAAGAAAGCAAGATCATTTGTTCTCTATCCTCCTCACTGGCATTTCTGCCTTTATTAAGCATGTCTACTAGTAGGAAAATCCTGTTGTGGTGGTGCTATATTTGGTGAGGTCTTGCTGTTTCCACACTAATATTCTTGTTGTACTTCCTGGTAGATGACAAATTCCTAAGCTACAAGGACAATGTCATTTTAAAAATCCTTTTCTCTTCAGGGCCTAGCAGAATTCCTGATGATTTTTTTTTCTAGATATGTGATTTTATCAGTGTTGTAAACACCTATTCAGCAGCTATTCTTCAGTTTATAGTCTAAGAAAGTTGCCTGGGCCCTGGAAGGGTAAGTGATTTTTTTCCAGGATTACACTTCTTATGTCAGAGCATGTGTCAGATGTAGGATTTGAACCCAAGTCCCTGCCTCAGAGGCTACCCCTCTGTCTCCTATGTCACAATGCTTTTCTTCTTATACATAGTAGTCACTTAATAAAATTTGTGGAATGAAATGTGTGTAAGCATCCAAAAAAGCATTCCTAAATAGCTATTCCAGTTTTAGAAATTCTGCTTAGTACCTAATATTGGCACAATATTGTGACTACTTGAAATCTTTATGTCACTTGGTTTGATTACCTACTTGACTAACTGCTTTTGGGGGTTAAGAACATAAGGGAACTAAATTTACACATACTGAACATTGGCAAAAGCACAATTCTCAATGAAGAGAATCTTTTTTTTTTTTGACTAATTAGGAACAGATATTATTCCAGTGGATATATATTGCCAAAATAATAATGAAATTCAATGACTGGAAAGCAGTCTGGGAGAAATTATTCTTAGACTAACACCTTACACCATATTCCACAATACATTCTAAATAGATATGAGACCTTAATATTTAAAAAAATACCAGAAAAAAATTAGATGAGAAACATATCCAACACTTCTCATAGATATGGGTAAGAGATGTATTCTTAACCAAACAAGAGATGGAGGCAATTACAAAAGATAAAATAGATAATTTTGATTATTTGAAACAGAAAAGCTTCTGCACAGACAACATTAATGCATCTAGGATAAGAAAAGAAGGAAGTGATCAAATGGGGAAAAAAATGTATCAAATTTCCCTGATAAAAGTTTTGCATCCAAGATATATAAACAATTAATAATTTTTATGAGATTGATAGTCATTCCCCAATAGATAAGTAGTCAAAGGTCTTGAACAAACAAGTCTCAAAAGAAGAATTGCAAAGTATTCATAACTACAAGATCTTTCATGTTCAAAATCACAATAAGAGAAGTGAAAATCAAAACAACCCTGAAGTTTCACCTTAAATCCTATAAGTTGGCAACAATAGCAAAAAATAACAACAGTCAGTGTTGGAGGGGTTGTAAGATGATAAGCACTCTGATACCGTGTTGGTGGAGCTGTAAAATTATATAAACATTTTGGAAAGCAATTTAGACTAATGTAAAAAAAAAAAAGGCTAAAATGTCCATACCCTTCTGTAATAGTAATGTAATTTAAAGATTCCCCTGTATTGGCTTGGTTTTTGGTTTGATTGTGTTAAAACCCAGAGCTTGTGAATCCCACTTGTGGGATGGACTTGTTGAAAAGAGAAGGCTGAACTGGGAAGAGCTGGTGACGTAAATTTAGAGAAACACAAGAGAGAGGCAGAAGAACTTTTTGGAAGCAGCATGGTACAGGCAGAGAGAGACTGAGAGGATTGCTGAGGGCCACTTTGAATTTCCCAGGACTTTTGAGACCTGCCACCCAGAGCTGCCAAGGACTGAGGAGACATGGCTGTTTTGTTGGTACTTTGTCTGTCTGTTTTGATGTTGTTTTGCCAGATTTGTCCACTGGTGAAAGACAGTCCTGTTGTTGCAGAAGACTGGGAATCTTGCTCTTGGTTCAGAGCTCCTGAGACTGTTCTGCAGACAGAGAGTGAATACTGTCCACTGGTGAAGGACAGTGCTGTTGTTGCAGAAGTTTTGGAACCTTGCTGTTGGTTCAGAAGCCCTGAAGAAGGATTTTCTTGTTGTATGTTTACAGAAATCCTGGAAGAGGGTTTTGCTAATGTTTCCAGGGGTCCTAGGACTGTTCTGCAGACAGAGAATGAATTAATGAAGAGACTGGCAATGTATCTTGTGTCCTTGCTAAGCTTTGTCTCCCCAGGAACAAAGATTGCTGAGAATTTGCCTCACGTCAAGATGAAGAAAAGACCTCCATTTGGGTATTAAGTGCTGTGCTTAAACTTGTTGTAATTCTGGGGTAGATTCAATTGTGATCCAGGGTGGGGAACTTTTGACCTTTTTGTGTTCTATGATTGAACAAATGAATGTATTTTACTTATGATTGGAAACTAATCTCCATTTGAGAAGAGGGGCTTTGTGATGGACTAAATGAAGGTATAGCTTAGGGGTGGAGTAGTATTTAGAACAGGGACTTTGTAATTGATTAAATGAATGTAATGTCCTGGGGTGGGGTAGTACTTGATTAAATCAGGTAGTACTTGGAGATTATTGAATCACACTTAGTAAATGCTGCATTTTGAATGATGTCATATTTTGATCTTCTCTGTTCTTAATTTGTCACTGAATAAAATGGAGAGCTCCTATGCTGGTATTTTGAACCTTGGGAAGTTGCCTATGCTTGGCATTATATTACACCTTCCAATCAGATATTACATTACTGGGCTTGTACCCCAAGGAAGGCATTGAGAAGAAGAAAGTCCCTATATATGCTAAAATATTTATAGTAGCACTTTTTGTGATAGATAATTTTGATTATCACTTTTTGTGATAATGAGAGAAGAAAGGAAGGAGGGAAGGGAGGAAAGGAAGGGAGGAAGGAAAAGAGAAAGAAAAGAAATAAGAGAGAAAGAAACAAAAAAGGAAGGAAGAATGAAAGAAAGAAAAAGAAAAAAGGGAGGGGTGGAGGGAAGGAAGGAAGGAAGGAAGGAAGGAAGGAAGGAAGGAAGGAAGGAAGGAAGGAAGGAAGGAAGGAAGGAAGGAAGGAA
>NW_027187347.1:17306364-17332583 GCF_028583685.1 Petaurus breviceps papuanus
GAAGGAAGGAAGGAAGGAAGGAAGGAAGGAAGGAAGGAAGGAAGGAAAGAAGAAAGGAAGGAAAGGAAGAAGGTAGGAAGGTGTAATGCGAATGTAAATTTTAAAGATCTTCCCTGCCCCTAGGCTAAAGTGCACCAGAAGCCTGGAGAGGGAGGCTTGTTTTTCAGTAGATACTTTTTGATTGGCCAGTGGGTCAATAAGGTTGTTACATTCTCTGAGCCAGGAGAAGGCTATATAAGCCCTGATGTGTAGCTTTGTTTTTGGGACTCACTTTGAGAAGTGTTTTGTGATTTGATCTGAATTCTGGGAAGCCGTTGTTGAGAGTCCCCCGGCTTTGAAAAACCCAGAATGTGGAAACCCAGATGTTGACTGGGTATGGATGTAATGGTTGGACAGTTTGGAAATCTGTCTACTTGATGTTTCTGTCTTGATAATTATGCCTGTATACTTTGAGGTTCAGGGTACTGACCTTTTCTCCTGAACAAGGTAAACGATATATGTCTGACTGATTAAAGTAAGCTTGTTAACCCATTTTGAGTTGCTTTCCTTTAACAAAGCAGATCCAAGAACCTGTGGTAGCTGCAAACCCTGAGGACGCTTGGGGTGCTTGCTCCTACAGAAGGAAAGAAGGAAGGAAGAAAAGAAGAAAGAAAGGAAGGAAGGAAGGAAGGAAGGAAGGAAGGAAGGAAGGAAGGAAGGAAGGAAGGAAGGAAGGAAGGAAGGAAGGAAGGAAAGAAGGAAGGAAGGAAGGAAAAAGATGCCTGTCAATTGGGAAAAGGCTAAATAAATTGTGGTGCAAAAATGTAAAAGACTGTTACTGTACTGTAAGAAAAGCAGGGAAATATGGAAAGATCTAAAAGTACTGATAAGAAGCAAAGTAAGCAGAGTCAAGAAAACAATATATGCAATAGCTATAACACTATAAATGGAAGGAACAACTACACCAAAAAAACCTTCAAAATTGAGTGCACCCAAATTACAAAAGTCAAGCATGACTCAAATGAAGAGATATGAGTGGTATCCCCAACCTCCCTTTGTGGTAGTTGCACATTGCACATGTTTTCACACTTGTCCAATACTTTGATCAGTTGTGCTGATATTTTCCCTCTTTTTCTTTTTTCCCCCCTTTAAAAATATTATTTGTCACATAAGATAACTTTGAGAAGGGGAGGGGGAGGGATGCTGGGGAAAACCATAAGGATGCAAAAAAAAAGACATGAATTAAAAACTTATTTTTAAAAATTCAGTGGAAAGATATTTAACTTTTAAAATTATTCATTTTTAATTTATTCAATTCTGTTCAACAGCACTTATTATACATGTAATATGTGCAAGGTATTGTTCTTGCCATTGGTATAAAAAAAGAAGTAATTACTGTCCTTGAGGAGCTTATAGTCTATCAGCTCTTGTAATTATAGCCTCCCTTGGAGAAGGGCGAGGAGAGAAGGGGCTAGAGGTGTCTATTACAGAGATGACACCCTTTTGTTATATGTGGGGGCGGGGGGCAGCCTCATCACGTTTAAATATAGTGAGTAACGTATTGTTCAAGGGAATACCAATCTCCCTTAATGTTAGGGCCTTCCCTCTGTTGATTATTTTCAATCTAACCTGTGTATAGCTTGCTTGTGCATTGTAGTTCTGAATGTTGCCTGCGCTGTTAGATTGTGAGCATCTTGAAAGTAAGGACTGTTTTTTGCCTTTCTTTATACCCTCAGGGCTTAGCACAGTATTTGGAACTTAATAAATGCTTATTGACTGACAAAAAAACAACAACTGAGGAAAACAAATTTCCTACTTGGGGACCCACTTCATAGGCAAGGCAGTAGAAATAATAGTGGTTATGGAGTCAGAAGACCTAGGTTCAAATATTTAATTTTTAGTATTTATTAATATTTATTACAAGTATGGCTTCAGACAAGTTATTCCACCACTCTAGGCCTTAGATGGACTTAGCCCCCCGAAAGCAATTTGTCAGACAGATAACTAAATCAAGGGACACAAATCTTTAATTAAGCACAAAGGTTGTGCTAACATTCCATGGACTTCCCAGAATTTCTAGAACTGATAAGTTTACCTCAGGCTGCTTTTTCAGATGCTGATATATCCTTTCCAGGGAGACATCCTATGAACTATTATCTTTTATAATGAAAAAAGGCAATGTGAACCTTTCTGAATTTTTTGTCTGAGGGCTCAAGTAAAATTTACAGTTGCTGTTGTATGCATATGTACATATTTTGAGTGGGAGGGCTGAGGAGTGATGGAGATATATGCCAAAAAAAATATTCATACCAGAACTTTTTCTGGTAGCAACAAAAAAAACAACAAACTGGAAAAAAAAAGTGATTGCCCATTAACTGGTGAATATCTAAATGAATTGATTTTAAAGTATGAATGGGCAGCTAGATGGCTTAGAGACAGAGGTCTGAACTTGGAGTCAGGAAGACCTGAGTTCAAATCCAGCCTCAGATACTTACTAGCTGTGTGACCCTGACCGTGTCATAGTTTCCTCATCTATAAAATGAACTAGAGAAGGAAAAGGTAAACCACTCCAGTATCTTTACCAAGAAAACCCCAAATGAGGTCACGAAGAGTTGTACATGACTGAAATGACTGAACAACAATAAAAATGCTTGTTGATTTAACCTGAATGTAAGAAATGTCAAAATAGGAGGAAGTCAGAAAAGTGTGGGAAGCTTTACATGAACTGATGCAAAACAAAGAAAGTAGAACTAAGAGAACATATATAATGACCATATTGATGTAAAGTAAGACAATACAAAAAGATATCAGAATCCAGATTAATGTAATGAGTTATCTTGTCTCCACAGGACCAATTAAAACACAGTCTTCCCTCCTCTTAATGGAAACATGGCAGACTCCCGTGGCCCCTTCTCATCCCACAGGTGAGAAATAGTGCATATTCTGTGTCTGCTGGGTTGGTTTGTTTCTTGTAACTTATTTGTTGTTACTGTGGTTGTAAAAAAGACAGGGCTGCAGGAAAGGCCGTTGAAAAAGTAAAAAGGAAAAAAAATTCATCAATGGTTAAAAAAAAAAGCCCAAAAGCTATTCATAAAATATTTTAAAGTAATTTTTAGGTGATGGATGATAGGGAGAGGGTTTCAGTAAAGTAGAAAAAGGTGAGAAGTTTGTGGGGTAAGATACCAGCACAACATCTTTATCTGGGATGCCAAGAGATAGCAGTGGGTAGGAAACTGAACATCCAGGGGAAAGCTGAAGTGAAAGGGGAGGAGTATAAAAGAGGTAGAAGATTATAGTGTGTCAAGTTCTAACAATAAACTGTGTGTATCAGGAAAACAGTTTTATTCAAGAGGGCTATTTATAGGGATGTTTTTCCTTAGAATTCCCTTCCCCCATCTCCTCCCTTTTGTGTTGAGAGGCGCCTGGCAGATTGGTAGCAAGTTACAGACCAGAGACAGGAAACTATGGAACACAATGAACGGGGAGTGGACAAACAAGCACCCAAGAATATGACTTGATCCATTACTTTGGGATCCCCAGAGGGGAGGAGACGGATGAGACCCTGAAACCTACCTATTCTTTTCCTGCTATTCTCCGAGTCATAAACATTAGCCAACTTACCTCCAAATTAGACTGTTCTAGCACCTAGAGTGCATCCCAGTGAAAACAAATCTAAAACAGAACAAAGAGTTTAAGACTGAATAAGGGCCCAGGGAAAGGAGTAAGTAAAAAGAAAACAACTAAAGGCAAAGAAAATGGCAAGAAAAATATTGTACCAAGAGATCATTTTTCACAATGATCACACTACTCTAAAGGAAAACAACATTGAAGACCATCAGTGCTTTGATCAATATAATGACCTCATGTAACTGATGGTGAAACATACTTCCATCTTCTCAGCAAAGAGGTGGTGAACTATGGGTGTAGAATAAAGTGAATATAGTTAGATATAGTCAATATATTTATTTGTTTTGCTTAATTATGCTTTTTTGTTAAAAAAAAAAAAAGAGAGAGTTCTATTTGTACTGTGGGTAGGAGATAGAGTGGGAAATGATAGCAAAGACACAAAGGATACAATGAGGTAAAGTATTTTGCAAACATTAAAGTTATATAAATGCTTTTTTGTTTAGTTGTTTTTCAGTCATGTCCAACTGTTTGCGACCCCTCTAGGGGGTCTTCTTGCAAAGATACCATTTTCTTCTCTAGCTCATTTGACAGATGAGGAAATTGAGGCAAATGGGGTTCAGTGACTTCCCCAGGGTCACACAGCTAGGAAGTGTCTAAGGTTGGATTGGACTTCAGGTGTTCCTGACTCCAACACCAGCCCTCTATCCACTGTGCCACCAAGTAGCTCCACAAATAAATGCTACTTATAGTTATTAGTATATTAAAAAGAAGGCTATAGGGAGGGGGTGGGGCAGGAAGGGAAGAGAGCAAGTGTTTATTAAGCAACTACTTTGTGCCAGGCATTGAGATGAGCAATTTACAGATATTATCTCGGGGGCTATTATTATCCTCATTTTACAATTGAGAAAGCTGAATAGGGAGGGAGAAGGGAGAGTGACTTTCCCAGGGTTGTACCGTTAGGAAGTATTTGAGACTGGATGTGAACTCAGGTCTTCCTGACCCTAGACCTAGGGCACCCAAACCAAAAACCAAACCAAAACAACCCCTGCCTTGGAGGGTCTTATATTTTAGTGGTACCCTAAATTGGTAGAAATAAGAATAGGGCTTAGACCTGTGACTCCCTGGGTACAAAGTACTCCTGGATGAGGAAATTCCCTATATCAATTTAAGTCAGTACCTTCTCTTCAACTTACAGTCTTAGAGAGTTGTTAAGAGTATTTTATTTTGTGTGTATGTGTTGCTTTTTCCTTTCTTTTTTTTTTTTTTACAATTTTTAAAGTGTTTTTTTTTCCAATTACATGTAAAGACAATTTTTAACATTCATTTTTTATAAAATTTTGAGATCCAAATTTTTCTCCTTCCCTCCTCCCTAGGATAGTGAGAAATTATGTAAAACATATTTCCATATTAGTCATATTGTGAAAAAAAGAAATAGAAGAACATCGTATCTGTGATGAATAACTTTGATAGACTGGATTCCCCTCAACAATGCAAGGTTAGAAGACAACTCCAAAAGACTCATGATGGATAGGGATATCCACATCCAGAGAAAGAACTAGAGTCTGAATGCAGATTGAAAAAAACTATTTGCTCTCTCTCTTTTATGTTTTGCTTTGTTTCGTCCCTTCTTTCTCATTGTTCACTCCTTCTTTGGTTATAATTCTTCTTTACAACTTGACTAATGTTTAGTGTAAAGGTATTTGTAGAACCTATATTTGATTGCATGCTGCCATGGGGGGAGAGGGGAGGATAGGGAAGGGGATAAAATTTGAAACTCAAAGGATTATGGAACTGAATGTTGTAAAATAAAAGTAAATAAATAAATTTAATTTTTAAAAGAATAAATAGAACAAAGGGAAAACCCTACCAAAATATAAAATGAAAATATTATACTTTGATTTGCATTCAGATTCCATCAGTTCTTTCTCTGGATGTGGATAGAATGTTCTGTCATGAGTCTTTTGTAATTGTCTTGGATCATTGTATTTCTGAGAAGAGCTAAGTCATTATAGTTGATCATCACACAATGTTGCTGTTACTATAGACGATCTTCTCGTGGTTCTGCTCACTTCACTTTGCATCAGTCCATGTAAGTCTATCCAGGTTTTTCTGAAATCTATCTGAACATAATTTCTTATACCACAATAGTATTCCATTGCATTCATATACCACAACTTGTTTAGCCATTCCCCAGCTGATGGGTATCCCCTCAATTTCCAATTCTCTGCCACTGTGAAAAGTATTTTTGCCTTTGTATTACTTTGTTATAAGTATTTTTGTACATGTAGGTCTTTTCCCCCTTTTTTATGATCATTAAGAGCACTTTAAAGGACTTCTTATTTAAGTGACATGCCCAGGGCCACCTAGCCAGTATATATCAGAAGCATGTCTCGAACCAAGGTGCTCCTGGCTTTGAAGTCAACCTTCTATCTACTGTGAAGAGTATGTACCAAATATTTTCTAGCTCTGTCTCCCAGAGTCAGGTAGTCTATATCTGTCTCTCGGAGTTCTAGGGGTAGCATGAGAAGCTTGGAAGTCTCTCTTGTCTTTTGCTATTAGCTCAAACTCCTATCAAAGTTTCTCCACCACTGTTAGGTACCAGTGATTGATTAGGACCCCAGTTCTATTTAAGCACTTAGTATCACTTACCTTTTTTTTTTAACTTTCACTTTATTTTTAAAATTAATCTTTTATTTATTTATTTTTAGTTTTCAACATTCATTTCCACAAGATTTTGAGTTACAAATTTTCCCCCTCTTTCCCCTACCCCTCACTCCAAGATAGCAAGTCTACTGAATACCCCTTCTCCCAATCTGCTCTCTCTTATATCCTCCCACCCCAACTTTCTAATACGGCAAGATGGATTTCTATACTCCACTGCCTGTATATCTTATTTCCCAGGTGCATGTAAAAAGCAATTTAAAAAATTTTTTAACATTTGTTTTTAAAAGATTGATTTCTAGATTCTTTCCCTTCTTCCCTCCTCACCCATCCCCACTGGAAAGACAAGCAATTCAATATAGGTTGTATATGTGTAGTTATGCAAAACATTTCCATAGTAGTTATATTGTGGAAGACTAACTATATTTTCCTCCATCCTATCCCTCCCCCCACTTATTCTATTTTCTACTTTGACCCTGTCCCTTTTCAAAAGTGTTTGCTTCTAACTACCCTTCCATCCAATCTGCCCTCCCTTCTATCATCCCCCCTCTTTTCCACTTCCCCTCCACTTTCCTGTAGGGTAAGATACCCAATTGAGTGTGTATGTTATTGTCTCCTTAAGCCAAATTCAATAAGAGTAAGGTTGGCCCATTCCCTTTCACTTTCCTTCTCTTCCCCTCCATTGTAAGTTTTCTCTTGCCTCTTTTATATGATAATTTACCCCATTCTATTTTTCCCTTTTTCCTTCTGCCATTATATTCCTCTCTCACCTCTTCATTTTATTTTTTAAATATGATTCCTTTCTATTCAACTGATCCTGTGCTCTTTGTCTATGTATACATGTACACACATATATAAACACTCACATATGTATTTATACACATACACCCTCCTATACATACATATATGTATGTATACATATATAGATATAGATATTCCCTTCAACTATCCTCATACTGAGAAAAGTCTCATAAGTTACAATTATCATTTTTCCATATAGGAATGTAAATAGTTCAACTTTAATAAGTTTCTTATGATTTCTTTTTCCTGTTTACCTTTACAGGCTTCTCTTGCTTCTTGTATTTGAAAGTCAAATATTCTGTTCAGCTCTGGTTTTTTCACCAAGAATACTTGAAGGGGGAGGGGGGGCGGAGTCAAGATGGCAGAGTAGAAGCAGGACCTCCAAGGGTTTTAGCCCCAGGGCAGGGCTGACCAGCTCCCAGCCAGAGGGACTCCAGATCAGCAGCAGCTGTGGCCATTTCCAGATTTATCAACACAAAGATACGAAGGTGTGATAGTAATGGCAATTAAAGATTCCCCTGGGAGGGTGGAGCCAAGATGGCGGAGTAGAAGCACGACCCTCCCGCAGCTCCGGCTTCCACCCTCCCCAATCCATGTAAAAAGGGGACTCTAAACAAACTTTGGAGCTGCAGAACCCACAAAATGACACAGAGAAGCTAACCTCCCGCTGAGAACAGCCCAGCAGGCCGGCAGGAATCGGCCAGCGCAGCACTCTGGGAGCCGAGCCCAGCCCCACGCCAAGGCTTTAGCCCCAGGGCGGGCCTGACCAGCCGCCAGCCAGAGGGACTCCAGATCAGCAGCAGCTGTGGCCGTTTCCAGATTTATCAACACATAGATGCGAAGGACAAGGTGAGAGGCCAGTGCATTCTGGACTTTGGGAACCAGTAAGTGGGAGTGCGTGGCTTTTACCCCCGGGGCGAGAAACCACTGAGACTCCAGCACAGCCTGCCAGAGCTACGTGGCGGCTTCAGCTCCTGGCCTGCAGAGTGTAGGGGGACCAAGCACCAGTCTGAGGGGTCATCGCTCTTGCTTTAACCTGCTTGGATCTGGATTGCAGTCTAGGGTGGAGGTCCTGGGGTGTGTGTCCAGCTTGCCAGAGCGTGTGGAGACCTCAGAGAGGTCACCCATCTAATACCTCCGGCAGCTGAGAAAACCCCAGCTTTTGGGACAAAAACTCCCCTGTCTGGTGGCAGAGTCCTACTGTGGCAAAAAGCCCAAAAGTCAAATCATTGAGTGGCAAAATGAGCAGTCAAAGGAAACAAAGCAGACAGAAGATTCCAACATTACACTCCTATTTTGGGGATAAGAAGGAGCAAGGCATGGAACAGGAGGAAATCAGTGAAGTCAGAACTCCTGCACCGAAAGCTTCAAAGGAAAATACAAGCTGGTTACAGGCCATAGAGGACCTTAAGAAGCAGATAAGAGAAGTGGAGGAAAAATTGGGAAGAGAAATGAGAACAATGCAAGAAAATTATGAAATGAGAGTCAACAGCCTGACTGAAGAAAATAATACCTTAAAAAATAGACTGACTCAAATGGCAAAGGAGGCTCAGAAAGGCAATGAGGAGAAGAATGCCTTAAAAAGTCGAATTTGCCAGATGGAAAACGAATCTCAAAAGCTCACTAAGGAGAATCATTGCTTCAGATTTAGATTGGAGCAAATGAAAGCTAATGACTTTATGAGAAATCAAGATGCTGTTAAACAGATCCAAACAAATGAAAGAATAGAAGGCAATGTGAAATATCTCATGGGAAAAGCTGCTGACCTGGAAAATAGATCCAGGAGAGATAATTTAAAAATTATTGGACTGCCTGAGAGCCATGACCAAAGTAAGAGCCTGGAAAGCATCCTCCAGGAAGTTCTCAAAGAAAACTGCCCTGATGTTTTAGAAACAGAGGGCAAAAGGGAGGTTGAAAGAATCCACTGATCACCTCCTGAAAAAGATCCCAAAAAGAAAACTCCTAGGAATATTATAGCCAGGTTCCAGAATTCCCAGATTAAGGAGAGAATATTACAAGCAGCCAGGAAGAAACAATTTGAATATTGTGGAAACACAATCAGGATAACCCAGGATCTGGCAGCTTCTACAGTGAGGGATCGAAGGGCCTGGAATGTGATATTCCAGAGGTCAAGGGAGCTGGGATTAAAACCAAGAGTCACCTACCCAGCAAAACTGAGTATCCTGTTTCAGGGGAAAATATGGTCATTCAGTGGAATACAGGACTTTCAAGCATTCTTGCTGAAAAAACCAGAGCTGAATAGAAAATTTGACATTCAGATACAAGAAGCAAGAGAAGCATGAGAAGGTAAACAGGGAAAAGAAATCATAAGGAACTTATCAAAGTTGAACTATTTTTTTTTTAAGCAATTGGGGTTGAGTGGCTTGCTCGGGATTGCACGGCCGGTTGTTGTTTCTGGGTGTGGTGCTGGGTGTCTGGGCCCGGATTTGATCCGGGTCATCCCGGCACTGAGGCGGTGCTCTTGCTTGCTGAGCCACTTGGCCAAAGTTGAACTATTAACATTCCTACATGGAAAAACAATAATTGTAACTTATGAAACTTTTCTCAGTAGTTGAAGGGATTAGAAATATATATTATATATATGTCTTTATATGAGGGTATGCAGGCATATGAATACATATGTGAATGTGTGTATATATGTTTACAGGTATATATAGATAGAGGACACGGGACCAATTTAACAGGAAGGGATGATACTTAAAAGGTGAAATTAAGAGGTGAGAGGGATATAATGAGAGGAGATGGGGAGAGACAGAGTGGGGCAACTATCTCATACAGAAGAGACAAGGGAAAATGGTTACAATGGAGGGGAAGAATAGGAAGGCAAAAGGGAATGGGTCAACCTTATTCCTATTGAATCTGGCTTGAGGAGAGAGGGAAATACACACTAAATAGGGGATCTCACCCTCCAGGAGAATGGGGGGGGGAGAGGATGTGAGGGGGGATGATGGAAGGGAGGGCAGGCTGGGGGGGAGGGAAGTTGGAAGCACCCACTTTTGAAAAGGGACAGGATCAAAGTAGAGAATAGAACAAGTGGGATGTAGGATAGGAGGGAGGGAAATATAGTCAGTCTTTTACAATATATCTGCTATGTTATTGTTTTGCATTAGCCACACATGTACAACCTATACTGAACTGCTTATCTTCCCAGTAAGGGTGGGTGATAAGGGAGGAAGGGAATGAATCTGGAATTCAAAGTTTTAAAATCAAATGTTTAAATATATATATACTATTATCAATATTGTTTTACATGTCATTGGGAAATATAGAGATCCACCATGCCCTACTGGAAAAGTTGAAACGGGTATGGGAGAAAATATGGGAGAGAGCAGATCAGAAGTGGGGATATCCTGTGGGACTGCTGTTTTTGGGGGATGGGTGGGGGAAAAACGGGGAGAAAATTTGTAACTCAAAATCTGGCGGAAACGAACGATGTAAATCAGAAGTTAATAAAGCATTTTTTAAAAATCATAAAAAAAAAGATTCCCCTGTATTGGCTTGGTTTTCAAACTGATTGTGTTAAAACCCAGAGCTTGTTAATCCCACCTGTGGGATGGACTTGTTGATGTGAAAAGAAAGTCCTGAACTGGAAGGAGCTGGTGATGTAGATTTGGAGAGACAAGAGAGAGGCAGAAGAACTTTTTGGAAGCAGCACCTTGTGGAGGCAGAGAGAGACTGAGAGAATTGCTAGGGGCCACTTTGAATTGCCCTGGACTTTTGAGACCAGCCCCCCGGAGCTGCCAAGGACTGAGGAGACATGGCTGTTTTGCTGGTACTTTGTCTGTCTGTTTTGATGTTGTTTTGCCAGATTTGTCCACTGGTGAAAGACAGTCCTTTTGTTGAAGAAGTCCTGGAACCTGGCTGTTGGCTAAGAGCTCCTGAGACTGTCCTGCAGACAGAGAGTGAATACTGTCCACTGGTGAAGGACAGTGCTGTTGTTGCAGGGGTCTGGGAACCTTTCTGTTGGTTCAGAGCTACTGAGACCGTCCTGCAGACAGAGTGAATACTGTCCACTGGTGAAGGACAGTGCTGTTGTTGCAGGGGTCTGGAGACTGTCCTGCAGACAGAGTGAATACTGTCCACTGGTGAAGGACAGTGCTGTTGTTGCAGGGGTCTGGGAACCTTTCTGTTGATTCAGAAGCCCTGAAGAAGGATTTTCTTGTTGTATGTTTACAGAAATCCTGGGAGAGGGTTTTGCTAATGTTTTCAGGGGTTCTAGGACTGTTCTACAGACAGAGGATGAATTAATGAAGGGACTGGCAACGTATCTTGAGGCCTTGCTAAGCCTTGTCTCCCCAGGAACTAAGATTGCTGAGAACTTGCCTCATGTCAAGATGAAGAAAAGACCTCCATTTGGGTATTAAGTGCTGTGCTTAAACTTGATGTAACTCTGGGGTAGATTCAATTGTGATCCAGGGGTGGGAAACTTTTGACCTTTTTGTGTTCTATGGTTGAACAAATGAATGTACTTTACTTAGATTGGAAACTAATCTCCATTTGAGAAGAGGGGCTTTGTGGTGGACTAAATGAAGGTGCAGCCTAGGGGTGGAGTAGTATTTAGAACAGGGACTTTGTAATTGATTGAATGAATGTAAGGTCCTGGGGTGGGGTAGTACTTGGAGATTATTTAATCACACTTAGTAAATGCTGTATTTTGAATGATGTCATGTTTTGATCTTCTCTGTTCTTGGTTGGTCACTGAATAAAATGGAGAGCACCTATGCTGGTATTTTGAACCTTGGGAAGTTACCCTTCCATTCCATTCCATTACAGAAGGACAAAGTGAGAGGTCAGTGTAGTCTGGACTTTGGGACCCAGTAAGTGGAAATGTGCAGGCTTTTGCCCCTGGGATAGGAAGCCACTGAGACACAGGCATAGCCAGCCAGTGCCACGTGGAAGCTTCAGATGAGGAGAAGAATGCCTTAAAAAGCCGAATTTAACAAATGGAAAAAAAATCTCAAAAGCTCACTGAGGAGAATCATTGCTTCAGAATTAGATTAGAGTGAATGGAAGCTAATAACATTATGAGAAATCAAGATACTGTTAAACAGATTCAAACAAATGAAAGAATAGAAGGCAATGTGAAATGTCTCATGGGAAAAACCACTGACTTGGAAAATAAATCTAGGAGAGATAATTTAAGAATTATTGGACTACCTGAAAGCCATGATCAAAGTAAGAACCTGGAAATCATCCTCCAGGAAGTTCTCAAAGAAAACTGCCCTGATGTTTTAGAAACAGAGGGCAAAAGAGAGGTTGAAAGAATCCACCCATCACCTCCTGAAAAAGATCCCCAAAAGAAAACTCCTAGGAATATTATAGCCAGGTTTCAGAGTTCCCAGATTAAGGAGAGAATATTACAAGCAGCAAGGAAGAAACAATTTGAATATTGTGGAAACACAATCAGGATAACCCAGGATCTGGCAGCTTCTACACTGAGGGATCGAAGGGCTTGGAATAAGATATTCCAGAGGTCAAAAGAGCTGGGATTAAAACCAAGAAATCACCTGCCCAGCAAAACTGAGTATCATGTTTCAGGGGAAAACATGGTCATTCCATGGAATAGAGGACTTTCAAGCATTCTTGCTGAAAAAACCAGAGTTGAATAGAAAATTTGACATTCAGATACAAGAAGCAAGAGAAGCATGAGAAGGTAAACAGGGAAAAGAAATCATAAGGAAGTTATCAAAGTTGAACTATTAACATTCCTACATGGAAAAACAATAATTGTAACTGATGAAACTTTCCTCAGTATGAAAATAGTTGAAGGGAATATATATATGTCTCTATATGAGGGTATATGGGCATATGAATACATATGTGAATGTGTGTATATATGTTTACAGGTATGCATAGAGGGCACAGGACCAAATTAACAGGAAGGGATGATACTTAAAAGGTGAAATTAAGAGGTGAGAGAGGAATATAATGAGAGGAGATAGGGAGAGATAGAATGGGGTAAACTAGCTCATATAGAAGAGGTAAGGGAAAATGATTACAATGGAGGGGAAGAATACAAAGGCAAAAGGGAATGGATCAACCTTATTCTCACTGAATTTGGCTTGGGGAGGGAATGAAATACACACTAAATAGGGTATCTCACCCTACAGGAGAGTAAGGGGAAGGGGGTGAGAGGGGGGATGATGGAAGTGAAGGCAGGCTGGGGGGAAGGGAAGTTGGAAGCACCCACTTTTGAAAAGGGATGGGATAAAAGTAGAGAATAGAACAAGTGGGAGGTGGGATAGGAGAGAGGGAAATATAGTCAGTCTTTTACAATATATCTACTATGTTATTGTTTTGCATTAGCTACAGCATATGTACAACCTATACTGAACTGCTTATCTTCCCAATAAGGGTGGGTGACAAGGGAGGAAGGGAATGAATCTGGAATTCAAAGTTTTAAAGTCAAATGTTTAAATATATATATATATATATATATACTATTATTAATACTATTTTACATGTAATTGGGAAATAAAATATACAGGCACTGGGGCATAGAGATCCACCATACCCTAATGGAAAAGTTGAAAGGGGTATGGGAGAAAACATGGGAGAGAACAGATTGGAGGAGGGGATATCCTGTGGGACTGCTATTTTGGGGCAGTACGTAGGGGAAAAATGGGGAGAAAATTTGTAACTCAAAATCTGGCGGAAATGAATGATGTAAATCATAGGTTAACAAAACGTTTGGAAAAAAAAAAGAATACTTGAAAGTCCCTTATTTCATTGAATGACCATATTTTTCCCTGAAGCATTATACTCAGTTTTGCTGGGTAGGTGATTCTTGGTTTTAATCCCAGGTTCTTTCACCTCCAGAATATCATATTCCAAGCCCTTCTATCCCTTAATGTAGAAGCTGCCAGATCTTGTGTTATCCTGAATGTGTTTCCACAATACTCAAATTGTTTCTTCCTGACAGCTTCTAATATTTTTTCCTTGACTTGGGAACTCTGGAATTTGGCTATGATATTCCTAGGAGTTTTCTTTATGGTATCTTTTTCAAGAGGTGATCAGTGAATTCTTTTGATTTCTATTTTGCCCTCTGGTTCTAGAATATCAAGGCAATTTTCCTTGAGAATTTCTTTAAGGATGATTTCTAGGTTCTTTTTTTTGATCACGGCTTTCAGGTAGTCAATAATTTTTAAATTATCTCTCCTGGATCTATTCTTTAGGTCAGTGGTTTTTCCAATGAGATATTTCACATTGCCTTCCATTTTTTCATTTGTTTAGACCTGTTTTATAGCATCTTGATTTCTCATAAAGTCATTAGCTTCCATTTGCTCCAATCTAATTTTAAAGAATTGTTCTCTTCAGTGAGTTTTTGAAATTCCTTTTCCATCTGGTCAATTTGACTTTTCAAGGCATTCTTCTCCTTTTTGGCTTTTTAGGCCTCTTTTGCCATTTGAGTTAGTCACTTTTTAAGGTGTTATTTTCTTCAGTGTTTTTTTGGGTCTCCTTTAGCAGGCTGTTGATTTGCTTTCATTATTTTCTTGCATAATTCTCATTTCTCTTCTCAATTTTTCCTCCACTTCTCTTACTTGATTTTCAAAATCCTTCTTGAGCTCCTCCATGGCCAGTAGCCAGTTCATATTTTTCTTGGAAGCTTTTGATGCGGGAGTTTTGACTTTGTTGACTTCTCCTGGTTCCATGTTTGGTCCTTTTTGTCCCCAAAAATGGATTCTGTGGTCTGATTGCACTTCTTCTGCTTTCTTATCTTGCCAGCCAAATATTTGACTTTTGAGCTCTTTGCCACAGTAGAACTCTGCTTCCAGAGTGGAAAGATTTGTCCCAAATAGCTAGGGTTTTTGCAAATGTTGTCAGAGCCATGAGGAGGGCTCCCTCTCTACAGCCACCACAAGCTCTGGACACTGGTGTTCCTCACCTCAGGACTGCCACCCAAGACTGTGACCTAGATCCAAACAGGTCAAAGCAAGAGTGATTACCCTCTGAATGATCACTTGGTCCCCCTACAATCTACAGGGCAGGAGCTCTGGAGGTAGCCATGTGGCAGCCGCCACATCTCAGCCATCTCTTGCTCCAGGGGCAGGGCCTGGACCACTTTCTACTCTCACTTAGTTCCAACAAAGTTCCCTACTGACCTTTAACTTTATCTTTGATGTTTATGGGTTGAAAAGTCTGGAAATGGCCAGAGCTGCTGGTGATTCACTCTCCTGAAGTCTGCTCAGGCTGGTCTGGGCCTCTGGTTGGGGCTACCCCAGGTCTGGGCCCGCATGGCTCACAAGGGACTGCTTAGCCCCCAGCCCTATGTGATAGACTCTTCCTGTCAGCCTGCCAGGCTGCCTTCAGTAGGAGATTTGTTTCTCTCTGTCACCTTGTGGGTTCTGTACCTCTAAAATTTGTTTGAGTCATATTTTACAGGTATTGGAGGTGGTTGGTACAGGAGCTTAAGCAAGTTCCTGCTTTTACTCTGCCATCTTGGCTCTACCCACTTAGCTTTTATAAAAGGATATTTACTTTAAAGATATAGCAAGTACAAAAATATAAATGTTTTCCTACCTACCCCTTAGAGGCACACACCTATTATATCTTAGGTCCCTGGGGAGGGTGAGCTGAAATTTAATTCAGTTACTATAGCACTAGTCCCATAAGTTGATGTCCCAAAAGTGAAATTGATGCCAAATGAGTCTTTGCCTCAGACACTGAAGATCATTTCCAAAGGTCACTCCTAGATCCTGAAGACATGAATGCTGAACTAAATCCCAAACCCAAATGATGGGACTCTAGATGCTAAAATACCCAGACATTTGCTCTCCTGACCTTCAAAACTCACAAAATTGGAGCCTCAAGCTTAATCTCTTTCACCTAAACAGATTGCAAGGCAAGCAACCAAGGCTTATTTTTCACAGGGTACCATGTCAACCTCAAAGAGGACAAGGACCAAGAACTCTGCCCTTGTGGCATCATCTCTTACTGGATGGTGTCAGTGAAGGAGTCAAACCCAGAGGGACCAAATGAATAAAAGAATGCAGGTAGCTGACTAAGGCCATTTTAAAGGTCCTTCCAGTAATAGGTCTGCAATTATAGCCTATGAAGATGGCTTCTCCTAACAGGCAGATCAGAACCAGTCACAGAATATCTATGTGCACTTCAAGGTCTCTCAAAGGCATTTCTATTACACATCATCTTGAGTCTCCTATATGCAGGTGCTTCAGTTCTCCCTATGAGAAAACTCCATCTGATGTACTCTTTGTATGCCCAGTCTCCATCACAAGTGATCCCAATCCTAATCAGAACTGTAGAGCACTTTACATATATTAACTCACTGAACCTTAAAGCAACCCTGTGAGGTAGGTTCCATGATTATCTTCATTTGACAGTTGAGGAAATTGAGGTATAGAAAGGTTAAGTTGACTTGACCAGGGTCATACAGCTAGGAAATATATGAGGAAGTATTTGAACTCAGGTCTTCCTGACTCCAAATCCTATGCTCTAAACACTAGGCTACCTAGCTACCTTAGAGGGGAAAGCACTGGAAACTAGGGGGAACATGGGAAGGCCTCCTGGAGGAGATGGTACCTGAACTGAGGGTTAAAGGGAGCCAGTGATAATAATAAGGAAGCTGTGGGCAGCAATGTGACACAGTGGGTAGAGTGCTGGCCCTGGAGTGAGGAGAACCTGAGTTTAAATATGACCTCAAACTTACTAACTGAGTGACCCTAGACAAGTCATATAACCTTGTTTCCTCATCTATAAAATGAGTTGGAGAAGGAAGTGGTAAACCACTCCAGTATCTTTGCCAAGAAAATCCAAATGGGGTCACGAAGAGTTGGACACAACTGAACAATGACAGGCTGACTTGCATGTTCATCCATCTTTTACTTCTCTGAATGATGACCTCTAGTTCATACTGTGTAGCTATAATCCACTATGGTCAAAGGCACCAACACCATTCAAGCCCATCTCTCTCTTATTTTTGTTATTCTTATTTTATGCTTTTTTTTTTTTTGAGGGCAGAAAGTAGGGCAATTGGGGTTAAGTGACTTGCCCAAGGTCACATGGGTAGTAAGGGTTAAGTGTCTGAGGCTGGATTTGAACTCAGGTCCTCCTGACTCCAGCGCCAGTGCTCTATTCACTGTGCCACCTAGCCACACCCCTATCTCTCTCTTAACTGAACGAGAGGTGGTAAGCAACAGAGTTAGTATTTGAAGCTGGTTTATCGGGCTCCAATTTCATTGCTCCTTCTGTTTGATGACAGGTGGCACCTGAGGTAAGTTAGGACAAATGGGTCTTGTGTTGCTGGTTTCTTTCCAGACTCAGCAAGACCTTTTCTAGTCCCTTTAAGCTTCTCCTTGGATCTGTTTGGACATGCATGGTGTCTCCCTAGGCAGAATGGAAACTCTTTGAGGGCAACTTTGGTTTTGCTTTTGTCTTTGTATCCCCAGTGCCTAGCCCAATGCATGACATACAATAGGCATTTAATAAATGCTGGAGTGATTGAGTGAATAAGTGCTTACTGGACTTGTTTATATTTTCAAGTCCTCTTGAATTCAGAAAGTGCAAGTTCAATGGGTTGGTCATGTTGTTCGAATGTCAAATATGCATTTGCCTAAAAGACTATTTTATGGAAAACTCACACAAGGCAAGCACTCACATCGTGGTCAAAAGAAGTGATAGAAGAGCACTCTCAAGGTCTCTCTGAAGAACTTTGGAATTGATTGTGCTGCATGGGAGACACTGGCATAGGACCAGCCGGCATGGCATGCCGACATCAGAGAAGGTGCTGTGTTCCATGAGCAAAGCAAAGCCGAAGTAGCTCGAAAGAAACAAAAGTTTAGAGACATCTCCACTCCAAATGTTCATATGGACTATTTGTGCCTGACCTGTGGGAGAGCCTTCCCAGCTCTTATTGGTCTGATCAGCCATTGTCTGTCACCCTATACCTTGACTCCAATGTGGTGATGTCCTTTGGGTCCTCTTCAAACATGATACACATATATACACATATGTATGTGTATATATGTATAATGTGTGCGTATCTATATACATACACATACATAGATATCTACACACATATATATGCATAATCACTCAAACACATATGTGTAAGACTGTATTATGCTTATTTCCACTTGCCCTCTGTTTCTCTGGAGGTGAATAGCATCTTCCTTCTTAAATTCAAGTCTTTCCATATTTTTCTAAATCCACCAAATTCCTCATTTCCTACACCACAACAATATTCTGACCTAATCACATTCTAGACTGTCTATGAGAGTTTTTTTTCCCCAGTTTTCTGCATTTCTTCTATTCTTGGCTACAAAGGTTTTATTTATATAGGAAAATTTTAATTTAAAATAATCAAAATTATCCATTTTATACTTCAACATTCCTCTCACCTTACAATATGGTTTAAGGACTGATATGACTGAATCTAGTTTCTTCACATCTTTTCCCCCTAGTTTCCTTGAAGTTCCTGACCCTCTGCTCTTCCAAATGAACCCTGTGATTATTTTTTTCTGACTCAGTAAGATAAATTTTAGTAATTTAATTGGGATGGCATTTCATAAATAGATAGATAAGATTGTCATTTTTTGTTATATTAGCTTTACCTACTCATGCATAATACATATTGCTTTAATTATTTAGATCTAACTTTGTTTGCATATGTCTGTTTTGGCAGGTGTACTCTCATTTTTTAATACTGTCTAGCTATTTTATGTGGTGTAAAACTATTGATTAATATGGTTGGCACAGTGTAGTTTCCCTATTTTCTCTTTGATTAAATCTTTAAACTTAACTTTATCTAAGATCATGATTACTATCCCTGCTTTTTTACATAATAAACTGTGCTACTGAGCTTTATTTTATGGCTGTGTGTACCTCTCATTTATAGCATCTCCTGAAAGCTGTATTTCAATATTGTTGAATTCAAATTTTTAATCTGCTCATCACTGCCTCTTATCCAACTTTCCATTATCAACATCAGTACTACCATACACTTTATCCAGTTTACAAACATAAAGACATTTCTTTCTTTCTCTTTTTTCACCATCTACACCACCAGTCATTTGCTAATTACTCTTTCATAATCCTCATTTTAGAGGCAGTTAAGTGGTACAGGGAGTGTGTAGAGTGCTGAGCCTAGGGTCAGGAAGACCTGAGATAGCTAGCCTAAATTTTTTACTAGCAGTATGATTCTGGGTAAGTCACTGCTGCCTGCCTCAGTTTCTTTAACTATAAAACGGAATAAAGAGGAACACCTACCTCACAGGGTTCTTGTGAAGATCAGATGAGATAACATGTGTAACACACAGTGCAGTGCCAAACATATAGCAAGTGCTTAGTAAATTCTTATTTCTTTCTTCCTTCCTCATCCAGCACCCTTTCTCATCCATTTCCACTGCTACTACCCTGAAACAAGACTCTGCTTCAGTCTGGCCCAAAATAGCTTCTTAGCTGAGCTTATTGCCTCAGGTCTGTCCTCCCTTCAATCCATCCTTTGAAAAATGGTGACTGCAATATTGGTTCCAAAAAGACAACAGATAAAACATATCTTCCTCATTGTGGGAGGATGGAATGGTAGGACTCCAGGTGTCAAATGCTGTATGCACTAATAGCTACAGTTGTCATTCCTAAGATGGTTTTGCTTAACTGTTTTTCTTTGTTACATGGGAAGGTTCTACAGTCGATGAGGACATTTGGGAAAATTAAAGTGGTATTTAAAAAAAATAAAGAAAATTAGGGGCTGACTGCTTGATGCATCTTGAAGTGTTATTGTTAGTAGGAGAACAACGCTATTACTG
This sequence comes from Petaurus breviceps papuanus, assembly GCF_028583685.1. Taxonomy (NCBI): domain Eukaryota; kingdom Metazoa; phylum Chordata; class Mammalia; order Diprotodontia; family Petauridae; genus Petaurus; species Petaurus breviceps. The sequence goes on from NW_027187347.1 coordinate 17,326,218, forward strand.
TTAAGTAATGCTGTGGCCAGAAAGGGACCAGTCCTAGAGCCTCTCGATCTCTTCCCTCACATTACTTTCCTACAAAACACACACACACACACACACACACACACACACACACGTACACACATGCGTACACATACTTCATCTCTATCCTAGTATGAAAAGAAAGGTGTTTCGGGTTTTTTTGCTAGGATAAACGAAGTGACCCATTTAGAGTTGTTAGACAATCTAATTTGGCCAGTAAACAGAGACTGAGAACTGATGGTAATATTGAGAACCAACTGTGTAGGGAAATATCTTCCCACAAAAAAGGGGATGGGGAAATGGAGTTCCCCGGGTAACAGTGATATGATGTGCTTGTTTCCCTTCTCTGATTGCTAAGGACCATCTGTTTCTTCCGGAACATCATTGTCCTATTTTGTATTATAATCATTGTGCCAGGTGTCTTATCTCTTCTCGTAGGTAGGCACCTGGTCTTATTTATTTTTTCATTGCCACATTGTGATAAATGCTTATTGAATTTAAATTTTAATTTAAATCCTTGCTACGTAGGTCCTCTGAAAAGCTGGTGGCAGGGATGAGGGTGGAGGGGATTCAGAGATAGGGTCCTTGCTAGTTTTCTTATCCTGTATGTTTTTTTCTCCCATTACACACTCAAAAGTAATTCAACAGTCAATAAAAGGAGGTTTGCTTAGTTGTGGTAGGGGAAGGATACTTAACAAGGATACTCAGTGAGTGTCTTGACGCAGTTGAGTCCAGCTCCCCTGATGCTGAGTTGCTTTTCTTGGTCTAACAGCCAAGCCTCAGAACCAGGCTTGAAGTCCTCATGGCAACCAGGAAGTGATATCAGCTGCCCAAGGCTTTAATCCCTTGAGCCAATTAAGTCTCAAGGATGGTTTTCATACTTTTTAAGGAAAAAAAAATGAACCTAATTTATAAGGGAGTGGAGGGTTAGAATATTGTTCCTGAATTGCTGACTATCCTAGCTGCTAGTGCCTCTTCACTATAAATTTGTAAAAGGGATGGGGATAATGAGGGATGAGTACTATCCAAATGTGTGATAGATGACGTGTAGCAGAGGGGCCCTGATCACCCATTCAAGTCATTGATACATTTTCTGTAACTGTTTCCTCTCTGCTTATTTCAGAGAAAAGCCTTTTCATTTTCTGCTGAGCCAGGTTGGTGGGAGGACAGGAAAGGGAGAAGCAAACAAACATTTATTAATCACCCAATTTTGTCAGGCACTGTACTGTTTTACAAATATCATCTCATTTGATCCTCACAACAACCCTATGAGGTAGGTGCAATAGGAAATGGGGCCAGCCATCAAAGCATCACCAGCACAAGGTAGTCACTATAACCCATAATAAACGTTATTATTATTTCCATTTTGCAGCTGGGGAAACAGAGGAAAACAGGCAAAATGACTTGCCCTGGATCACACAGCTAGTAAGTGTCTAAGGCCGTATTTGAACTCAGGTCTTCCTGAATAAATTCTGACCACTTAGCTACCTAAATAAGTGTACATACAAAAGGTACTAACAAGACAAATTAATATTCTCCGTTCCCTGATTGCCAGCTTGGGGGAAATGTCAAAAACCTTCATGCTGGACAAGAGCCCTCATCTCCCTAGGTAGGTGAGCACATGGCCTTGGGCATATGGTATCTTTTTCTTTGTGTTTGTTTATTCTACTCTTAGGTGAGTGAAGTAGGGGACAGAACAGACTAGGCTACAACTTTGGGGGTTTCGAAAAGTCAAAAAAGCCAACTAGAAGTCCATCAGCAAGAGTTCATGGCAGACACTGGCCACCTACTATGGAAGCTAAATCCAGCCCTGAGGAGCTGGGAAGAAAACTACAGAACTCACTCTTGCAGTGGATTAACCAGTCCAAACACTGTGTCCTACAACAAAGGAACAACTTTAGTTATCAGCTCTGTCACATTTGGGAATTGTAATGGTAATGGTAATTTGAAGATCTTCCCTGACCCTTAATAAGTCTAAGGGAATTTGAAGATCTTCCCTGATTTGAAAATATACTCTGCCCTCTAATAGGCTGAATGTAGTCACATGGAAGCCTGTGGTGGAAGTAGTTTGCTGAAAGGTGGAACAGAGCCCACAGGAAGTTGGGAGTTAGAGCTAGCTAGCCTGGAATGAGAAGAGCACATTTCCCAGGAAGTCAGTCAGTCTTGTAAGTAAAAATATTGATTTGTGGGAAGGCTAAAGGGTGGTATGGCTCTCTGTGCCATTATGGTTTATTAACTTCTTTGCAATCGGCTTATTGGTTTTGGGATTTGGTTTTCTCGTGTCTGAATAAATGTTTTGCTTCTGTCTTTTATATGAAGAGTCTGTTATATTGTGCAATCAAGCACCATGCAGGTATATTTATAGTGATAGTGGGCACTGTGAATATTGCATTGGTGCTACAGAAGTGAACTTGATAGGGGTAGTAGAAAGGTGAAGGTTTGTTGTACTCACTAATTTTTAGCCCATTTTCCCAATGAATTGAGGTTATAGAGTAAAGAATGGGCCTTGATTAGGAGGGAGTTTGTACTTCTGTTCTTGCTGTCTCTTCTGAGTAAAATATCTCTGTATAAAAGCAAATTGATATTATTTGCTTTTGGATGATACTGAGGATATAATAACTATTTGTATGATGTTGAGAAAGTAATCACACTGGCAAATGATATTAAAGAGAATACACTAGAATGGAGACTTGAGTCAATAGCATTAGGAAGATACCAGGTTACTTCCAAACAAGGTGGTGGTTACCTGGGAGACAGATCCCCAGTTCACAATTATGTACTCTAACAAAACCCTGAAGTTTGTAACAAACTGAATAATCAAGAAATTCAATGTGAAACTATAGTAAGTGACTTATTTTGCCCCAGAACTGCACAAAGAGACAACCAGAAGCCTACACTTAATAGAAATAGGGGCCTGCCATCAAAACCACTACCAGCACAGTTTATGAGTCTGACAAAAAATATGCCAAGGACAAATGTAGACTGTAAGGCTCTGTGTCTTCAGGCAGCAAGAGTAGAGGGCTTCTCAGAAAAAATCCCCAGGGGGGGTCAGAAGGTGTCAGGGTGGAAACCTTGGAACCTGGGCAATGATGCTTATAGTACAATACACTAAGCCCTCCCAGGCCCTGGGATTCTGAGATCCCTAACATACTATCATAAGATTCCAGAGAACACCAGGAAGACACAGTTTTCTGAACTGCAAGGATCCAAGTGGACCTAAACATGGAGGTGGAGGTCAATTGAGTAGATCCAGGGCTAGACCAAGAAGGGCTGACCAACCCCACCCAAAGGTGTAGTAGGAGGTATGGATTGATCCTAGAAGAAAGCTTCAGTTTAGGAATTAAAGCTGAGAGATGATTAATCAAAGAAAACATATACTAATACCAAAAAGTATTGAAAAGCTACAGACCCCCCCCAAAAAAAAAGAAATCAATAACTCAACAAAAAATACAATCAGAGACCCAAAGGGAAAAAAAGTAGATTTTTCATAAGAATCACAAGAATTATATGGATTCTTAGAAGAAATGAAGCAAGAGATTAAAGTGAAATCAAGGCTCTTTCTTAAGGGCTAAGTGTCATATCACATGTCTGTAATCTCAGCTGTTAGGAGAAGCTAAGGTTGGTGGAGTGCTTGAATTCTGGAGTTCTGAATTCTATTAGAGCTAAAGGTGATTGTGTGTCTGAACCAAAACAAGCAGCAATGTGATGAGCCCCTGGGAAAAGAGTGGGTGGGATAGGTTACCAGGCTACCTAAGAAGTGGCAAACTAGTCCAGGTCAGAAATGGAGTGGATCAAAATTTCCATGCCAATCAGTATTGGGATCAGGTCCATGAGTGGACTGGCCACTGAACTTCCAGCCTGGGAGAGATAGGGAGACTCAGACTCCCTAAAAGAGAAAGTGGTGAACTTTAACTGAGACTCAGACTCCCTAAAAGAGAAAGTGGTGAACTTTAACTTCCTGGAAACTATAATGGAACAACAGAAATCAATGACTCCATGAGACAGTAAGAAATACTAGAAAAAAAATCAGAATATTGAAAAAATACAAGAAAATATAAACTAATATAAAAACAATTGACCTCAGGAACAGATCAAAGAGAGATAATTTAAGAATCACTGGACTTAGAAGTAAGGAATTTGTCGGATTAGGGAAAGTCACCCAATTGAACTCTCCCAACATTTCTATCCAAATAACTTTAAAATGAAGCCTCAAATCACATTTTGGAGCAGAAAAGCCAACAAAAGGTCAGGGTGAGACATTTTTCTGGTCTAAGAAAACTTAAGAGGTCAGCAAGAGAAGTCTGTAACACTGGGGTGGAGACTTAATGAGCTCCCACACATGCAGCATTGGCAACAGAAGCAGCAGTAACTTTGGGAACTCTCAAATGAGAGATGATAAGGACATCAGACAACTGGTCAGAAAGAGATGACAGGGACCCTTTTCTGGCACTGAGTACAGATAGTGCTAATTGTTAATTCTATTGCCATACTGAGTTCTGGGTCACAGGAGTGCTGGTGGTTATCACAAGGGAGCAAGGACCCTGGTCACAGTTCCAGGACAAAGAAGAGCACTAGCACTTGCAGTTACAGGGGACCAAAGACCCTACCTGGGTAAAGACCAGAGCACAGACCAGAAGAGCAGTGACTACACCTCTCCCAGGATCACACCACTTTGGAAGCACCAAAATCTTGCAGACACCTAAAACTAGCTCTAAAAACAACAACACAAAAAATCCTGAAACTTGGAGCAATGCCTTACCACCCCCAGGTGAGCAGAGTCCAACTTCAACATAAAGTTCAAAGTTAAGAAATAGACTGGAAAAATGAGCAAATAACAAAAAGAGAACTTGACCATAAAAAGCTGGGAAGTGGCATGAAAGACCAAAACATGGACTCAGAAGACAACAATGTGAAAACAGCTACAAGCAAAGCCTCAAAGAAAAAATGCTAATTGGACACAAGACCAGAAAGAGTTTCTTGAAAAGTTAAAGAAAGAGATAAGAGTGGTAGACAGAAAATTGGAAAAAGAAATTAGAATGATGCAAGAAAATTCTGAAAAGAATATTAACTGCTTGATAAAAGAAGCATAAAACTACTGAAAAAAACAAGACCTTAAAAAACAGAATTGGTCAATTGATAAAAGAGGTACAGAAATCCACTAGAGAGAAGAAATCCTTAAAAATCAGAATTGGTCAGATAGAAAAACAAGTACAAAAATTCACTGAAGAAAATAAGTTTTTAAAAATCAGAAGTGACCAAATGGGAAAAAAAAGCTCATTGAAGAAAATTATTCATTAAAAATTAGAATTGGGCAAGTAGAAGCTAATGATTCCATGAGACATCAAGAAACAATAAAACAAAGTTAAAAGAATAAAAAATGAAAGAAAATATTTCATGGGAAAAACAACTGACCTGGAAAATAGTTTGAAGAGAGACAGTTTAAAAATTATTGGACTACCTGAAAGCCATGATCAAAAAAGTGTATAAATATAATATTTCAAGAAATTAGCAAACTCCTCTGATATCTTAGATCCAGAGGGTAAAATACAAATTGAAAGAACCCACTGATCACCTCCTGAAAGATATCCCCAAATAAAACTCACAGGAATATTATAGTCAAATTCCAGAGCTCCCAGGTCAAAGAGAAAATACTTCAAACAGTCAGAAAAAAAAAATTCAAATATTGTGGTATCACAGTCAGGATCACACATGATTTAGTGCCTTCTACATTTTAGCAGAGGACTTAAAATATGATATTCTAGGAGACAAAGAAGCTAGGATTACAGCCTAAAATAACCTACCTTTTAAAACTGAGTATAATCCTTCAGGGGGGAAATGGATATTTAATGAAATAAACTGAAAAGCCCAGAGCTGAATAGAAAATTTGACATTCGAACAAAAGAATAAAGAGAAGTATAAAAAGGTAAACATGAAAGAGCAATCAGAAGGGACTCAATAAAGTTAAACTATTTACATTCCTATATGGGAAGATAATATAACTCCTAAGGATTTTATCATTATTAGGACAGTTTAAAAAGTTTACACAGACGGAGGGCATGGGGATTAGTCTATTATTTGGGAATGATGCCCAAAAATGGAGTGAGAAAGAGGGATGCACTGGGAGAAGGGGATAGGGAGAGATAGAATGGGAATTTACCCAATAGGAAATAGGAGAGAAAGGGGATAAGAGGAAGGGAGGGGATGATAAAAGGGTGGACAGATTAAGGGAGATAGAAGTTAGAAACAAAATGGACTTTTGAGGAGGGATGACAGAGAGAGAGAGGGAGAGAGAGAGAGAGAGAGAGAGAGAGAGAGAGAGAGAGAGAGAGAGAGAGAGAGAGAGAGAGA
>NW_027187347.1:17332593-17366657 GCF_028583685.1 Petaurus breviceps papuanus
AGAGAGAGAGAGAGAGAGAGAGAGAGAGAGAGAGAGAGAGAGAGAGAAACAGAAGAAAATGGCATGGAGGGAAATACACAGTAATCATAACTGTGTATATGAATGGGATGAGCTCACCCATAAAACAGAAACAGATGGCAAAATGAACTAAAAACTAGAATCCAACACTGTTTATAAGAGACACCCTTGAAACAGGACACACACAGAATTAAAATAAAGGGCTGGAACAGAATCTATTAAGTTTCAGCTGAAGTAGTTTAAAAAAAGGCAGGGGTAGCAATCATGATCTTAGACAAAGCAAAAGCAAAAATAGACCTAATTAAAAGAGATAATCATGGAAACTACATTATGCTAAATGGCACCATAGGCAATGAAATAATACCAAAAAATTTTATACTGTTTCTCTGACAAAGACCTCATTCTCAAATATTTACTGAGTACAGAACTGAATCAAATTTATAAAAAAAAAATGAGCCATTCCCCAATTGATCAAAAAGAAATTGGTCAAAGGATATAAATAGGTAGTTTTCAGAAGAAATCAAAGCTGTCTATAGTTGTATAAAAGAATGTCCTAAATCATTATTGATTAAAGAAATTCAAATTGGGGAGTAGAGTCAAGATGGCAGCATAGAAACAGGACTTCTGCGTGGCTTCTGCTTCCACCTCCTCCAATTCATGTAAAAAATGACTCTAAACAAACTTTGGAGCTACAGAACCCACAAAATGAGAGAGAGAGGCTAACTTCCCACTGAAGACAGCCAGCAAGCTGGAAGGAAGGGTCCAGCGCAGCGCTCAGGGAGCCAACCCCAGCCCCACTTGAGCAAGGGGTTTTAGCCTCAGGGTGGCCACAACCAGTCCCTGGCTGGAGGGACTTCAGATCACCAGCAGCTGTGGCATTTTCCAGATTTATCAACCCATAGATGCTAAGGACGAGGTGAGAGGTCAGTGCAGTGTGGACTTTGTGAACGGGGAGTTCAGTAGTGTGGTTCAGCCTTTACCCCCTGGAGGGAGAAGCAGCTGAGGCATGGCGGCCATGCCACCACGGCCACATGGCTGCTTCAGAGCTCCTGGCCTGCAGATTGTAGGGGGACCAAGCAACCAGTCTGAGGGGTAACAATCTTGCTTTAAGCTGCTTGGATCTGGATTGCTGTCTAGGGTGCAGGTCCTGGGGTGCGTGACCAGTTTGCCCAAGCATGTGGAGGCTTCATGAGGGCAGCCAACTAATAGCTCCAGAAGCTGCAAAAACCCCAGCGATTTGGGACAAAGCTCCCCTATCTTGTAGCAGAGTTCTACTGTGGCAAAAGCTCACAAATCAAGTAATTGAGTGGCAACATGAGCAAGCAAAGGAAGGAAAGCATACAGAGCTATCTGACATTAGACTCCTATTTTGGGGACAAAAAGGATCAAAGCATGGAACAGGAGGAAGACAATGAAGTCAGAACTCCTACACCAAAAGCTTCCAAGAAAAATACGAGCAGGTTATAGGCCATAGAGGAGCTTAAAAAGGATTTTGAAAACCAAATGAAAGAAGTGGAGAAAAAATTCGGAAGAGAAATGAGAATGATGCAAGAAAATTATGAAATGAGAGTCAACAACTTGACTTAAGAAACTAACACCTTAAAAAACAGACAAATGGCAAAAGAGGCTCAAAAAGCCAATGAGGAGAAGAGTGCCTTAAAAAGGAAAATTTGCCAGATGGAAAAAGAATCTCAAAAGCTCACTGAAGAGAATCATTCCTTCAAAATTAGATTGGAGCAAATGGAAGCTAGTGACTTTGTGAGAAATCAAGATACTCTTAAAGAGATCCAAGCAAATGAAAAAATAGAAGGCAATGTGAAATATCTCATCGGAAAAACCACTGACCTGGAAAATAGATCCAGGAGAAATAACTTAAAAATTATTGGACTACCTGAAAGCCATGATCAAAAAAAGAATCTAGAAATCACCCTTCAAGAAATTCTCAAGGAAAATTGCCCTGATGTTTTAGAACCAGAGGGCAAAATAGAGGTTGAATGAATCCACTGATCACCTCCTGGAAAAGATCCCAAAAAGAAAACTCCTAGCAATATTATAGCCAGGTTCCAGAGTTCCCAGATCAAGGAGAAAATATCACAAGCAGCCAGGAAGAAACAATTTGAATATTGTGGAAACACAATTAGGATAACACAGGATCTGGCAGCTTCCACATTGAGGGATCAAAGGGCTTGTAATATGATATTCCAGAGGTAAGGAGCTGGGATTAAAACCAAAAATCACCTACCCAGCAAAACTGAGTATTATGTTTCAGGAGAAATTACGGTCATTGAATGGAATAGAGGACTTTCAAGCATTCTTTTTTTTTAATTAATTTATTTTTTTGGTCTTTATTAATTTGTTTACTTTTAGTTTACAAGATTCATTTCCACAATTCCTTGAGTTTCAAATTTTCTCGCTCTCCCCCCTCACCATGGCAGCCTACAATCAAGTATAGTATCTGCTAGTACTTTCACATTAGGCATTAGTCAGGTTATAAAGAAGGATTGTATCAGATGGAATGAACAATGGGAAAGAGGAAACAAAACCAAACAAGAAAAAGAAAAAGTTTGCTTCAGTCTGGGTTTAAACTCTGTTCTTTCTCTGGATGTAGACATCTCTCTCCATCATGAGTCTTTTGGGGTTGACTAATAACCCTGAATTGCTGAGAAGAGTCCAGTCTATCAAAGTTGGTCATCACGCATACATTGTGTCTGTAATTGTGTACAAATTACTCCTGGCTCTACTCTTCTCACTCAGCATCAGTTCGTATAAGGCTCTCCTGGTAAATATGATGTCCATCTGCTCTTTGTTTCTCATAGCACAATAGTATTCCATAACATGCATATACTACAACTTGTTCAGCCATTCCCCAATTGATGGGCACCCCCTTAATTTCCAATTCTTTGCCACCACAAAAAAAGCTGCTATAAATATTTTTGTACATATGGGTCTTTTCCCCACTTCTATGATCTGTTTGGGATACAACCCTAGAAGTGGTATTGCTGGGTCAAAGGGTATGAATTTATTTATAGCCCTTTGGGCATAATTCCAGATTGCTCTCCAGAATGGTTGGATCAGTTCACAACTCCACCAGCAATGAGATAGTGTTCCAATTTGTCCACATCCTCTCCAGCATTTGTTATTTTCCTGTTTTGTCATCTTAGCCAATCTGACTGGTGAGATGTGGTACCTCAGAGTTGTTTTGATTTGCATTTCTCTAATCAATACTGATTTAGAGCATTTTTTCATATACTTATAAATATCTTTAATTTCTTCCTCTGAAAACTGCCTGTTCATATCCTTTCATTCAATGGAATAGAGGACTTTCAAGCATTCTTGATGACAAAACAAGAGTTGAATAGAAAATTTGACATTCAGATACAAGAAGCAAGGGAAGCATGAGAAGTTAATCAGGGAAAAGAAATCATAAGGAATTTATCAGAGTTGAACTATTTACATTCCTACATGGAAAAATGATAATTGTAACTTATGAAACTTTTCTCAGTATGAGACTAGTTGAAGGGAAAAGAAATGTGTATATGTGTATATATATATATATTTTATATATATGTATACATACATATATGTCTATATAGGAGGGTATATGGGCATATGAATACATATGTCAGTGTGTGCATGTATGTGTACAGGTATACATAGACAGAGGGCACAGGACCAATTTAATAGGAAGGGATGATACTTAAAAGGTGAAATTAAGAGGTGAGAAGGGAATATAATGAGAGGAAATGGGGAGAGACAAAATGGGGTAAACTATCTCATATAGAAGAGGCAAAGGAAAACTGTTACAATGGAGGGAAAGAACAGGAAGGAAAAAGGGAATGAGTCAACCTTATTCTAATTGAATTTGGCTGAGGGAAGGAATGATATACACACTAAATAGGGTATCTTACCCTACAGGAGAGTAGGGGGGAAGGGAATGGGGGGGGATGATGGAAGGGAGGGCAGGCTGGGGGGGAGGGAAGTTAGAAGCACACACTTTTGAAAAGGGACAGGATCAAAGTAGAGAATAGAACAAGTGGGGGTGGGATAGGTTGGAGGGAAATATCGTCAGTCTTTCACAATATATCCACTATGGAAAGGCTTTGCATAGCTATACATGTACAATGTATATTGAATTGCTTATGTTCCCAGTAAAGGTGGGTGATGAGGGAGGAAGGGAAAGAATCTGGAATTAAAAGTTTTAAAATCAAATATTTAAAAATATATATTATCATTTTATTATTTTACATGTAACTGGGAAATAAGATATACAGGCACTGAGGCATAGAGATCCACCGTGCCCTACTGGAAAGTCGGAGGGGGTATGGGGGAAGATATGGGAGAGAGCAGATTGGGGGAAGGGATATTCAGTGGGATTGCTGTTTTGGGGTGGTGGGTAGGGGAAAAATGGGGAGAAAATTTATAACTCAAAATCTTGTGGAAATGAATGATGTAAACCAAAAAATAAAAAAGAGAGAAAAAATGGGAAAAAAGAAATGCAAATTAAAACAATTCTGAGGTACCACCTCACATCTATCAGAAATGATAAATGCTGGAAGAGATAAGAGAAAAATTGAGACACTAATGAACTACTTATTTGTGGAGTTGTGAAGCGGTCCAACCATTCTGGAGAACAATTTGGAACTTTGCCCAAAGGGCTATAAAACTTTGAGTACCTTTGACCCAGCAATACCACTACTAGGTCTGTATCCCAAAGAGATCACAGAAAAAGGAAAAGGACCTATATGTACAAAAGTATTTATAGCAGCTCATTTTGTGGTGGCAAAGAATTGGAAATTGAGAGGATACTTATCAGTTGGGGAATAGCTGAACAAATTGTAGCATATAATTGTGATAGAGTACTATTGTTGCATAAAAAATGACAAGGGGAGTGATTTCAGAAAAACATGGCAAGAACCTTATGAACTGATGCAAAGTGAAGTGAGAAGAACTGGGAGATCATTGTGCTGAATAACAGCAATGTTGTAATGATAATCAACTGTGAAAGACTTGGCCACTCTGATCAATATAACAATGCAGACAATTCCATAGCATTCATGATGAAGAAATGCTATCCACCTCCAGGGAGAGAATTGATGAACTCTGAATGCAAATTAAAGTATAGTTCACTTTAATTTTCTTGCTTTAAAAAATATGCTCATATGACAATATATTTTATACGATTTCACACATGTCATGGATGAGATATTGTGTCAGTGAGTGTCAGAGAGAGTAGGAGAGAGGGAGAGAACTTGGAACTCAAATTTTAAAATGAAAATAATGTTAAACAAATTAATAATAACTTAAAATTTTGTAAAAAAGAAATTAAGCTAAGTTGAGTCTACTCCTCACCCCCACACCCACAGACCAAGTTACTGGGGATAATATACCCTTAAAATGCTGGGGAAAATATTTGTATGTTCTTTCTTGCTATGTCTTTGAAGTAAATATTCCTGTGCAAAATAATAATAACAACAATAATAAATTCATCATTAATATCTTTCAAAATCCCAAATCATCAGACTCCAATAGAATTATGATTTTTTAAAAAGTCCTGCATCTAGTCAATCCAACAAACAAACATATCTCTAGAGCATGTTACCCACCTCTTGACCCAGAGATGATGGAATCAATGTGGAATGTTACATACATTTTTGTATATAGACAATGTGCAAATTTGTTTTTCTTGGCTACGTGCATTTGTTACAAGAATTTTTTTTTTCCTTCTCTCAGTTTATAATGGGCTGGTGGGTCGAAGATGAAGGGAGGGGCTTGGCAATACTAATGCCAATGAAAGAAGGCCAATGTAACTTCAAAAAAAATGTATAGGAGAAAACAGAAGGCAGTTCTGAAGGAAGCACAGACAAGCAGGACACTTTTGAAAGTAACTTATAGAATTTATTATATACTTAAAAAAAAAAACCAAGTAGCATATAATGGAGGTTCATGGCTTCATTATAGAATCATCTTTTTTTTGTATTATGTTGTATGTATGCAAATGTTCTTTTTAGAGGTATTTTTATTCAAGCTAAAAATTTTCCAAGATAATTTTCCAAAAAAGAAAAAGGCATCCCTAATTCCTCATGGATGCCTTAGATGCCTGAGGGAGAGATTGAAGCCACTATCTGGAACCCCATTCCAATAGTGCAAGTAGAGTTTAGCATAAAGACTACCAAAGTTTACATAGGTTACCGCTATTTATTTTATTTTATTTTGTTTTGACATCTGTGTCCATGTTACTTTCTTCCTTAAAGGCAGGGACTATTTTCACTTTTCCATTGTGTCCCCAGTGTACAGCACATAGTAGGTGCTCAATAAAATGTTTGTTGTTTATTCATTGATTGAGCTCCTTTCCCAGTCCTCATTTTCTACTCCTTCTATGCACATCTGGTGGGTGGTGGTTGTGTGAGCTCTTATTATACTGTGAATAATGCATGGCATCCCTTACAAAGTAATGTCATCCCAACTATGAGTCAAGTCATGAAGTGTGTGATTCAAGGCTTAACTGCGCCATAGCTTGAAAAGGAGACGGAAGGAAGTAAATGAAGATGAGACAATTCTGCTAAGCCCTCAAATGTCCAATTTAGAATAACAGAGAGAACCAGTCCCTGAGAAGGAACATGTTGAGCTCAAGTCCTTGAGAAGGAAAAACTGAACCAGCTTGAAACTTGCTGATTGATGGCTTTTTGCTTAATGAATAAACAAAAATAAAAAGAAACTATACTATTAAGAGGAACAAATAACACCCTCTCCCCGGCCTCACCCCTATAATACCAATGTATCTTTTAAGAAATTTTTATTTTTCATTATGAACTTTCAAACCAACCAACAAACATAACCATTCTAATATACAAAATTTACACAATTTATACAAGAACCAAAGAAGATTGCACAGAAAATGTGAACTTGTTATTGTCATTTTTTTAAGTGTAGCAACAAATCTGCCCTGTTTATATCCCCTTCTGACCTTTTATGTTTTCTTCAGAGTATTTTATTATATTGATGCCATTTCCCCCCAGCCTCCAGCCCACTCCTCATCTTCCCTTATGACAAATAAGCAAAGGGAAGCCACTTCATTGGCCATATCTGAAAATATACATACCATTCTCCACCTTTAGTCTACAACTTCCCTGCAAAAGTGGGAAGGATGTTTCATTATCAATCTTGGTTTTGCAGCCAACTACATCTTATGTTCATTTGGTCTTTTTTCAGTAATGTGTGACTCTTTGTGACTCCACTTGGGATTTTCTTGGCAAAGATAATGGAGTGGTTTGCCATTTCCTTTTCCAGCTTATTTGACAGATGAGGAAACAGAGGCAAACAGGATTAATTGATTTGCTCAGAGTCACACAGCTAGGAGGTGTCTAAAGTCAGATTTGAACTCAGGTAGATGAGTCTTCCTGACTCTAGGCTCAGCACTCTATGCACTGTATCTCCTAGCTTCCCCGTGCATCTTAATGTTTGTGCTCATGTAAGGCATATGCCCAGCACCTGATAGGAGATCAGGAAGAGACGTTACACAATTTGCTAGACTTTAAAGAACACAGGTATGGAAGTCATATTCCTCCAAAAATGGAATTGTAATTTGGTGTCTCTGCTTGGGGGTAGCCTTCTTATAGTCAATCAACACTTTAGCTTATCCTATTAACTTACAACTCATATTATCACCTCTGAGGGAGAATTAGGTCCTCTGTTGACATCATACTACCATAATTTAATTTTATGACTCAAACAACCTGTAGCAGAATGGGAAAGACCTTTAAAACCCCAAACTCTGAATTTGCTTCCAGGTACCTAGGGAAAGTTTTAGAAAAACAGCAAATATAAATCAAGAAAGAGAAAGAATTAGAGTGGCCTAGATGGGTCTTTTTGCATGAGACTAAAAGCATCATTTCTCATTGGGTGTGGGGCAGGAAGGAGTTGAGTAGAAAGAACCTGATGGGGAAGTGAAACAATTTTTCAGCTACACCCTGAGTCATGCTTTCACTGTCTGGTTTCATTATTTAATTTGACATTCTGACTTCTCTCCAAATCAGATGGAATAATTTTCAAATGTTGGTAGGAAGATAGATTATCTATATCTCCACACTTCACCATTTAGTGCAAATAGTTGAAAGCTGACCATATGTGTACGTGAAGGCAGGTAAAAGGTGTAGTGGGTAAAATTCTATAGGGAAAATCAGAAAAACAATTGACACATCTTTCTGATGATACTATGAGACTCTAACTATGAGACCCTGAGTAAGTCACCTAACCTCTCTTGACCTCAGTTTCTCATCCACAAAATGTGGAAAATAATAGCACCTACCTCCCAGGGTTTTTGTGAGGATAAAATGAGGTATTATATGCTATAAGTATATATAATATACAAAATACTTTGTAAACCTATACTGATGTGGATACTTTTCAATTTGTCTGTAAATAGAACCTAGATATCTAGTTTCTAGGTCCTGGATGGGAAGAGTATCCTACAGCCCAGTTGCTTTGCTAATATGATGATAAAATTCACAATCAGAAGAAGCCTTTTTCTGGAACATGGAGTGGGAGTGTAGAATTATTCTGATAAGCATTCTACCAGTCACTCTCCTAGCCGGTCTTTGTGCGGCTGGGTGGGGCACTTAGGCAAGAGCTGGTCTATAAACTGGGATAGAAGGAAGATGGGAAGGAAGAGAATTGGGAAAAGGTGTGAGACTCACTGACGAGACTCAGGATAGCTGGATTATAAAAGGATCAGATAAGGGTCATGGACAATGAGATTTGATTTGAACTTCACTACCTAAATGTTGGCACCCCTGGGATCAGAAAGCAATATCATCTAATGGAAAAAGAACTGACTAAAACAATTAGGTGATTTGGGTTCTGGTCCCAGCTCTTCCATTAACTGTTCTGTGACCAGTCATAGGGCAAGTCATAGAACTTTGGATTACAGTTCAAGAGCTGGAAGAGACCTTGGAAGCCATTCCACTATTTAACCTCTCTGCTTCACTTGACTCATCATTAAAATGGGAGGTGGGGATGGACTACATGACCTTGAAAGTCACATATTCTATATGCATTGGTAGGGGATAGACCATATTCCTCAATTACAATGAAGAATATTATTCCTCTGTTACACCAAATAGCCTATCATTTGCCATTCAGGTAAGTATGTTAGTTCAAAGCATCTACAATCAGCTTGGATTTCACCAAACCCAAGCTTTATCACCTATCTGGGGAAAGCATTTCATTCTTCCTAAAGAGGAAAGAAAGATCTCTATTAAGACAGTGAAGATCAATTACAGGAGTCAATTACATTATTAGACCATTCAAATTCCTTTTTATTTATGCCAACCACTTTACAGCATATAGAACACTGAATAGCAAAGAACTGAGTATACATCTTTTATTCGTATCTTTTATAACAGTCCAAGTCTACAGAGCACTGTAATCAGTCAATAAACAAAATTTGTCAATAAAATTCATTGCTTTCTATGTGTTCACAGCATGTTAGACATTGCAGTGAATATATTTCATAGGTATAAAGCATTATCTGACCTCAAGGATCTAAACACCTAGTTGGGGAGATAGGATTAACACATTTGAACTAATTGTCATTGTCACCAATGACAATTTTTATTTTATACTTTTAATTAACAAAAAAACTATTTTCACTCCTTCCTACTTCCCCATTTAAAAAAAAAAGGAAAAAAAGAAACCTTTGTAACAAATGTATATTATTAAACATAACAAATTCCTGCATTGACTGTGTCTTAAAAATATGTATTTTAGCTGCACCTTCAATTCGTGTCTCTATCAAAAGGTGAATAGTATATTTCATCGTGTGTCCTCTGAAATCATGTCTGGTTATTGAATTGATCAGAGTTCTTAAGTATTTCAAAGCTGTTTTTGTTTACAATGTTTTTACTTTTGTATAAATCATTGCTCTGGTTCTGCTCACTTCATTCTAAATCAGTTCATAAAAGCCTTCCTAGATTTATCTAAAATCCTAAAATGATCTTTCCTCATTTCTTTCTCACAATAATATTCCATTCTGTTCATACATCCTAATTTGTTCAGTTATTCCTGTTTATAAAGGGCATCTTATTTGTTTTCAGTTCTTTGCCACCACAAAAAACAAACTGGCTTCTATAAATATATTTTTAAAAATATTTACATCCCCATTGGTTAGCACCGTGCTTGGCACATAGCAAGGGCTTAAGAAATATTTTTTTTCATTCAAATTGTATGGTGTCCAGTGAAGAAAGTGATCAAATAAAAAAGGAACAGTTAGAGAAGGTTTCATGGAAAAAAGCAGCCAGAGAACTGGCCCTTGTGGGTTTTGAATAAACAGAGAGGAAAGAAGAGGCCATTTCAGGTGAGCAATCCAACCACAGAAGCCAAGGCACAGAGTTAGAATGAGAATGAAATGTACTGAAACAGGTAGGAGATTGACAGGATGGAGGGTGTGCCATTAGAGATGTAGGTCAGATTAGAGAGGGCCCTGAAAGTCAGGCAGAGGGGTTTCGCTTTGGTTTGGGAGAAAAGGCTGGCCTTATGAATAGACAGACACCTGAGGGTGTGATTTATGAGAGGGTGACAAGTATCCCCAAATATCAATTTCACTTCTTGACACAGCTTTATTTCTTTGAGGCTATAAGGCTTTCCTGACTTTTCAGATCACTTCTTAGAATGAACATCGCCATTGGAGAGGGTCATGCCATTGCCTGTACTGTCACAAGGGAGACCACAGACCATAGCTAGAAGAGATATTAGAGGTCATCTAATCCAGCACCCTCATTTATAAATGAGAAATCTGAGGCCCAGAGAAGTCAATTAACTAGCTGAAGGTGCTAAGATAGAAAACACTATATAATAATGATAATATTAGTATTAGTCACAAGAATAATAGCTAGCATGTATATCTTACTTTGGAAGCAGCTAAGTGATTGAGTCAATAGAGTGCTGGGCCTAGAGGCAGGAAGATTTGAGTTAAAATTTGACCCTCAGACATTCACTAGCTGTGTGACCCTGGGCAAGTCACATTACTTCTGTTTGTTTTAATCTGCTGAAGAAGGAAATGGCAAACCACTCCAGTATCTTGCCAAGAAAACCCCCACAGACAGTATGGTCCACAGAGTGGACAAGGCTGAACAACAATATATCATTTTAAGATATGCAAAGTGCTTTACAAATATTACCTCATTCAATCTTCACAATAAATCTAGGAGGTGTCTTAGACTTTAGGAAACTGAAGCAGGCAGAGATGAAGGGATTTGCCCAGGGTCACACAGCTAGGGAGTGTCTGAGGTCACATTTGAACTCATGTCTTCCTAACTCCAGGTTCTGACTCCAGCTGCCTGCTAAACAACTTTGAAGTTTTTGGGGGTGCAGTGGGGGAACTCCTTGTATGAAAATTTCCTCCTGCTCAGAAAGCAGTAGCCATCTATAACTGACAATCTTAGAGAGTTGCCTAAGGACACTGAGATGTTAAGTGTGTGAGGCACGACCCAACCCAGGTCTTCCTGACTCTAAGAGCCAGTCTCTATTCACTATGTCACACCTCTCATGTTCTTATTATTATCAGCTAATACTTTAGTAGATATTGGGGTTAGTACCATAGACAGTCACTAGGTGTTTGACCCTGGCAAATCCCTTAGCCTCTCTTTACACGTGAACTTGATAGAGCCAATGTTATGCAAAAACTGAGCTAAATTGAGTATTTCATCCCATCCCCCTCCAGACTGAGGCGGTTTAGGTAGGAGCATGCCCCAAGATTTTCTAGGGGGAAATGTTTATTTCTTGGTTTGTTTTTGAAGCAAATTTCCATTCCTAAAAGTTATTTGATGTTAAATAGTTGTGGCTAGCCTAATAAAATTTGTGAATCCTTGTGTGTGTGTGTGTGTGTGTGTGTGTGTGTGTATGTGTGTGTGTGTTGGGAGGGGGAGGGAGACCCCAGCCTTTGGGGGCTTTAGCCAATGGTAGAGAAGAGACATGCCACCAACCCATCAGGGTACCTTAGAATCAGGAGATAGATAGAGCAGCCTGGCTCTGGGAGAGTTGGGACAGAGAAATCATGCACAATGGATAAAGAGACAGACCTGGAATTAGGAAGAATTGAGTTCAAATACTGCCTCAGACACTAGCTGTGTGACCCTGGGTAAGTCACTTAACCCTGTTTGCCTCAGTTTTCTCATCTGTAAAATGAACTGAGAAGGAAATGGCAAATTACTCTAGTATCACGGCCAGGAAACCCCCCAATGGGGTCACAAAATGTTAGACACAACTGAACAATGAAACCCAAGACTTTTGTGAGGATCAAATGAAATAACGATTGTAGAATCCCAAGCACATAGTAAGCACTATACAAATGTTAGCGATTATTATTTTGAATTAGCTTCCAGCTCTAAACTTATGATTCTATGATCTTCTTGAATAAGAAGTACTTAAGAGGAAAATATGATAAGTTCTCTACCTGCAGTCGTGAGTTTGAAAAGCTAGGTGTGGGTCATCCAGGTGCAAATGTACCAAAAGCAGCTGGAAATTCAGATCTGGAAGAGAGTTTAGAAGCAGAGGTGAGATTTGAGCTTCAACCCGAGTAAAGGAAAAAGAGCTAAGAATATTGTGCCTTCTTAAGCAACTTGCTAAAGGGTGGGGATACCAACACAAAAGAGACAGTCCCTGCCCTCAGGGAGTTTGCTTCCTATCTAAGGGGGAGGGTGGTTAGAGAAGAGTGTTTTGGAAGTCCATGATTTGGTTAATGACTGGAGCCTTTGGGCAGTAAATAGAAGAGCCCTTTCCCGAAGCTAAGGAGTGTTGTTTTGCTTCCAGGTCCCTGGAGAAGAGGTTTCTAATCTCCTTGGGTGAGCGTGGTGGGGTACGCTTATCCTGACGGAAGGTGACCGAAGTGAAGCATTGTTGGGGGTAATGCTGGTTGAAGTCATGGGAACCGAGGATATTGTCAAGCAAGTGGAGACAGGCTAGAGAAGAGCGCTAAGGAGAGAACCTCGGGGACTACAAGTCTTTGGAGATATTTGTTCCCATCACTATTCTTTACGTTTGCCTAAAAGAAAGGGAGAGGGGAGGTGTCACCCCCCAAAAAGCGTAAAAAAAATACCAATTAAAAAATACAAGAGAACTTTTTGGAAGACCTATCAGATACCCCCTGCCCCTAAAGTAAACACCCACCTCCTTCTCTACTCTTCAAAGAGACTTTGTGGGACAGGAAGCCTGTGCTCTGAGTTGCAGCAGGCCCATTAGAAGAGCAGCGATTTCCTTTCAAGCTGCCCAGTTATCTATAGACTCAAGAACAGTCTCCGAAGAGCCCGTCCTCTCCCCCACCCCTTTACTCTTCAACCCACCCACCTACTTCCTCCTACTCTACACACATATGCAGAAGGTTGCCAAAAATTTCCACCCTCCGCGCCCACCCCCACCTCCCCACCCACCCCCACCTCCCCACCTCCCTAGCTAACTTCCTTCCAGCATTTCCTGAGCTGGATGATCCTAGGATTTGTAAGACAGGAAAAAAAGGAAAGAGTGAGGGCGGTCGAGAGAGACAGGATGCTTGTTTTTCATTTGACCAAAGCGGTCTGAAGGCAAGACACCGGGGCCTAAGAAAGCAAGCTCTCTGTGGACTCTGCCCAAGCTCCCTCTTCACTCGCTTGCTAGTTTGCTAGCCCCTTATCCCCCTCCGTTATATTCTCCTCCTTCTCTGAACTTATTTAGTCGGGAAGGGAGTGAGGGAGGGGGTGAGGGAAGGAGACCGCTCCCCTTCCCTCTAAAGCAGAGGAAAAACACCAGAAGACCCAGCAGGAGGCTGTGAAAGTCCCTGGGACTCCAGCAAGGAAGTGACACTCCCAACATAACATCTACTTCAGCTGCCAAGTCCGAAGCGGGGCCCTCCTCCACCCACTGCTTTCCTTTGATGAGAACTCTTTGGATTTCAGGCTATGCTCTCTCCACTGCCTCCTCCCGAGCCGGGCTGCGTCCTTCCCCTCCCCCACCCGAAGAGGGGCTGAGTTGAGCAGCCTCGGGTCCGCTTTCATGTGGATGTCTCTGATCCCGAGCCCTTCTCTCCTCCACACCCGATGTGACCCTCCCGAGCCGTGCTCCAGGCGCTGATCCGAGGAGAAAAATCCATCTTCAGCCCGGTGCCAAGCGGAGGGGGAGGGAGGGACCAGGAGGAGGGTGAGCCTCTTTGGGACTAACTCATGAAGAACAAGGGTGCAAAGCAGAAGTTGAAACGAAAGGGTGCTACCGGTGCATTTGGCTGTGATCTGACTGAATATCTGGAGACCTCGGGCCAGGATGGTAATGTGCTCATGGCTAGTTCTCTTCTTTTTATTGGTTTTTTTTTCTTTTCCTGGGGTTAGGGGTGGGTGGAAGAGAAGAAACAGACCATGCCAGGGTGAGCTGGATTCCTATCTCCCAGTGAATTTCGTTGTAAGCGTAATTAGTTACGCCCCGTAGGCTCTGAGAGGATCCGCTATATTAACTGTCACCCAGCTCTGCCTGGTCGGAAGGGGCTGTCCACGGAAGCTGCCCGATCCGCCTGAGGCGCGGGCTCCTTGGTGCTGGGTGCTGCCCAGCTGATCTGCCAGTTCTCTAGGATGCCAGTGGGGAGTGGACTCCCTAGTCCTCTCCCCAAGCCGGGATGCTGGCCGATAGCTGGAAAAAAGACGGACGGACTGATGGACGCATGGACTGGCGGGGTGAAGGGTTTGCTGCCTTGAGAGTATAAACCTGGAATGTCTTGGGTGTCCCTCCCTCATTCCAATTTCAATAGAAAGCCCATCTCCCCTTTTAGGAGTGTACTGGAAGGGAATGGGGGGGTGGGATCCTCACTGGGGGAGTGGTTGTGCTAACATTTTCTGCATTTCTGAACAGATGCCAGATTTATACTACCTCGCTTCCCATCCCCACCCCCCCACCTCATACCTCCTCCTGGGCTTTCAGATTAGCATATGGTGTGTCAGACAAGGGGAGTGTTGTAAAAAGGTCAAAGGGCTCTGGCTTGAAAATAGTTTGGGATGTGTAAAAGAAACAGAGAACATTTATGTTTTCAAGGTTGGAGAGAAAGAAAAGGGGGCCCAGAGGGGTAGAAACAATTTAAAGATTCATTGCCAAAAGAAAAGAAAAGCATCAAACAATACAATAACAGTAATGCAGTATTTCAGGTTAGAACATAAATTATGGGGAAAGGGGGAAAATTAAGTGGTAAGGCTCATCTTGTAAGATTAATTGTCCCCAGCATCCCCACTCTCATCAACTAACCCATCACAATTGAGCCTTTTACTTTAGAGACAGCTTGTACTGCCTGTACATTAAAAATTATGCAAAAAGGAAAGTTTGAATGGGACTTCATAGTGCATCATCAATACCATGGGCAGTGTTACTGGAATGGTAAGATTTATCTTAAAGCACCTGAAGAGCTTCCTTACCACATGTTCAGTATTCAGTGTCTCCCACAACAATCCAAGTCTTCTGCTTTAACTTCCTTAAAAAAAAAAAGTTTCAGTAGCAAAGCACCTAGTTATTTGCAGCTTTGTAAGGTGTAAAATATTCCAGTTTATTTCATAATAGCCAAATGTAATAATAATTAATGTAGCACTTTAAGGCTTGCAAAGTACTTTACAACATCCCGGTTTAATCTCCACTACAACACTGTGAAATAAAACTACAATTACCCCTCCCCTTTTTATAGATGAGGATACTGAGGCTGTTTGCTTAGAAAACTTGCTGAGAGTCACACGTGGCCTAGTAAGTTTCTCAGGGAGGATTCAAACCCCTGTCTTCCCCTGACTTCAACTCTTGCCCTCTATCCACTGTTCTGGGCTGTCTCTCAGAGAGACTTAAATTATTTAAACAAGTGGATTATTAAAATAGAACTTACTGGGGGAACAAAAGAGTGTCATCAAAAAGTCCTTGACTTAAAATTGGGAAGTGGTTTGTACTCTGGATCAATATTTATTCAATTCTTTTAACACTCCCATGAACCATATTTGAGTCAAGAAATAAACATGGATGGATTCTCCTTTGGGCATGAGAGAGCATATAAAAAAAAATAATGTTTTTATTTTGTCCAATTACAAACAAAAACAGTTTTTAACATTCATTTTTTTAAAATGTTGAGTTCTACATTTTCTCCCTCCTTCTCCTTCCCCCTCCCTGATATGGTTAGCAATTTGCTATAGACTAGACAATGTGCAATACAGTCATGAGAGCATTAACTCTGTATGGGTGCTCTTAGGTTTAAGTAAATGAGCAATTCAAGTCAACAACATGTTTTAAATGCCTATTATGTGCCAGATATTGCCACACTTTTTTTTATTTTTTGCCTTTTGGAGGGGGGAAGGCTGGAAAGTTGGGGTTAAGTGACTTGCCCAAGGTCACATGGCTAGTAAGTGTTAAGTGTCTGAGGATGATTTGAACTCAGGTTCTCCTGACTCCAGGGCTGGTGCTCTATTCACTGCACTACCTAGCCACCCCTATTGTCACACTTTGACGCCTTTTCTGCCTTCCCATTTTTTCAAGTGCATTCAGGTTCAAGTCTATGTGCAAAATGAATATCTTTGATAAACCACCTTTAGTTTGATTTTCTACTGTGGCTTCTGTTTTTTTTTTTTTTTAATGTTTCCTTTCTTCCTCCTTCTAAAGGAAGCTGAGAATTACTGGGGGGCGGGGAGAGGTGTGGGGGTACTTGTCAACTCTAGAGATTGTAGAAATTTAGAAGTGGAAGAGACTATGCTATGTGACCTTAAGGTCAAGTCACAACCTAATGTGAGGGTTGGAGTAAAATATTCTCTTCAAGCTCAAATCTAGTATTTCTATTATTCTAAATTATCAATCAACCAGTATTTATTAAGCATCTATTATCCAATCACTATGTTTGATTATGGGGATACAATGACCCACACTTAAATACATGAATATATAGATATATAAAAAATAGATAGGAAGGAAGTGACTTTTTTTTTGTAGGGGAGTGTATCAGCAGCTGAGGGAATCAGAAAAGGCTTCATATAGAAGGGTCTTGAGGAAGCCTAGGCATGCCTCAAGGGAGATGCATCTCAGCAATGGGGGATGGCTAATACAAAGGCATAACTGAGAAATGGAATTCATATGTGGGGAACAGTAAAAAGACCAGGTAAAATGAATCATAAAGTTTGTGAAAAGGAATGGTATGTAACAAGGTTGGAAAGTTAGATTGGGACTAGGTTGTGAAGCACTTTAAATTTTTATTTGTATCTTCTTGTTTAACACAATAATTTGCATATATTAAGAGCTTAGTAAATGTTTTTTCATTCATTAATTTAAATTCCAAACAGAATATGGAGCTTATAATTGGTCCTCTAGTAATAGAGAACTACTGGCGTTAGAGTAGGGAAATAACATGATCAGACCTACGATGTAAGACTGTCTTCGTGGAGGGATGTTGGGATGGTAGGTGGATATGGATCAGAGTGGGAGAGAGGCTTTAGGCAGGGGTACCAAATAGGAGATAAGTAGAGAACTACTGGCGTTAGAGTAGGGAAATAATGTGATCAGACCTACGATGTAAGACTGTCTTCGTGGAGGGATGTTGGGATGGTAGGTGGATATGGATCAGAGTGGGAGAGAGGCTTTAGGCAGGGGTACCAAATAGGAGATAATTGCTTTAGTTCAGGTGAGAGGTGGGATCTGAACTAAGGTGGTAGCTGTGTGTGTGGAGAGAAGGGGATACATGCTGGAGATGTTATCTTGGTAGAAACAAGATCCAGCTACTCATTAGATATGGGATATAGTGAAGAGAAGGATGACACTGTGACTAGAAGAATCATAGTTTCATTGACAGTAATAGAGAAATTCAGAAGGGTGGGATTTTGGAAGATAAGGAATTTGTTTTGGACA
The DNA here is from genome assembly GCF_028583685.1 of Petaurus breviceps papuanus. Taxonomy (NCBI): domain Eukaryota; kingdom Metazoa; phylum Chordata; class Mammalia; order Diprotodontia; family Petauridae; genus Petaurus; species Petaurus breviceps. The sequence goes on from NW_027187347.1 coordinate 17,350,477, forward strand.
CATTGAGTTTAAGGTGCTTGTTGACATATAGTTCAAAATGTCCAATAGGCTTTAGATGATGATGGAGCATAGGAGAGATATGTGGGTCAGGAATCTTCTGCAGAGGTGACAATTTATCCCTTGGGAGCTGATGAGACCACCTAGACAGAGAGTAGAGGGGACCCGAGGACAGAGCCCTGGGGTACACCTATAGTTTTATGTACACTGTTTTGCATGTAGTTTCCTTCATTAGAATGTGAGGACTCTGAGAGGAGGGACTTTTTGGGGGGAGAGGAAAAACTTTTTTCGTATACCAAGCACTTAGCACAGTGCCATAAGTCATCTTGTCCAAAAAGCAAATTGCATATAGTGGGAAAATATGGCATCAGAAGAACTAGGTTGAATTCCCTACTGTCACTTCCTTGCTCTGTGATCTTCCAGAAATCATTTTATTACCCTGTGTTTCTCATCTGCAAAATGGAGATAATAGTAGAATTTTGGAACTGAAGCCTGGTCCAATTCCTTCGTTTTCCAAATGAGGACCTTGAGTAAATGAGAACAGAGTAGTAAAATCATTTTCCCAAGATTCTACAGTAAGATAGTAGCAGAGTTGGGGCTTGAAACCAGTTCTCTAGATACCAGACTAAGATAATGTGTGTGTGTGTGTGTGCACGCATGAGTGCACACACACACACACACAGATAGCCTTTCTTTCAGGAGGGTTATAAGAATCAAATTTGAAGATTTATGTAAATTCTATGTAGCCATAAAATCCTCCACAAATGTTCACTGTTATTAATCAGATAAAGAAAGGAAGTATGGTGGAATGGATGGAGAGCTGGTTTTAAAGTGAGAAAGACTGGGTTTAAGTGAGAGGCAGCAGGGTAGAGTAGGTAGAAAGATAGCCTCAAAGGCAGGAACACCCAGGTTCAATCCCAACCCTGACACAGTACTGTCTGTGGGATCCTGGGAAGGTCACAATGTCTCAGTGCTCTAAGCAACTCTGTTAAGACTATAAGCTGTAGAAAAGGTACCCATCTGTATGGCAGGGGGAGTTACAGTATCCAATAATTCCCTATTCAGGGAAATCACAAGTACAGTTCCTACCTTGAGCTACTCACTTAATCCATCTCTGCTCCCTGGGCAACTCTCTAAGCCTTTAAGACCCAGAACAATTGTCCAACTGAACTGATGTAAGAAATATCCTATGACAATAAAACCACAGATCTGGTTTAAAAAAAAAGTTAAAATTTAAGTCTGAATCTGATGACTCAGTGTGGTGCGGAGGTGATCTGGTTTTTCAAGCCATGTTGACCAGTTTTGGAAGCTGAAAAGACTTGGAATGCAGTTTAGATCAATTTGGAAAAGTTTATCACTGAAGTTGGGAACCAAGTAAATTAGTTGGTTTGGCTATAGCACTCATGAAACCACCAACCAAATCCTTGAGGGGTTGTGATCCTGGGAATTGGAAAGAATACCCATACTTGATGAAACCACAGATATTTCTAAGAACTAAAGAAGTAAACTGAGGCTAAGAAAGCCTCAGTAACAAGATCACACAGCTGATTAATAACAAGAGCCAGGACTAGAACCTGAATCCAGTTCAAGAATACCTCAGCATTCAGCAAATTAGTGTCCTATTTTTTAAAGTTATGAACAGATAAGCAATAGCAGATCCATTGAAGTGATCAAAGGATTCATGTTCTAAGACAACAGTGAAAACTGAATATACCTAAGTAAGAATTTAGCATTGTAATTTAAGAAAAACTTATCCCTAAGCCATCCATTTAATGACTGGCTTAGTCATGATTTTTCAGCATGATAGTTACCCATAAAACTTAAATAAATCACTGTAATTTGGTAATGACTCTGGACATGGGAGTCTTGAGTTGGTGTCTGGGTAGGATGTGAAGCATGGTCATTGATAGGAAAGTAGAATTCACCTCTTAAACTTCTAAAAGATGTGTCTTCATTAGTTTAGATATTCAATTCAATTGAATACACATTTACTAAGTGTGTAGGGCAACTAGGTGGTACAGTAGATATCTTTGAAGAAAATCCAAATGGGGTCACAAAGAGTTGGACGTGACTGGAACAACTCAACAACAAAAATAAAAAAGAATAGGCAACAGACTGGTTCTGGTGATTATTAGTAGACAAGTTTGTTGTTCTTGGTAGACAGTGATTATGGAATTGTGTACATCTCTTGGCCTAAGAAAACACCTTAGTTTCTGGCTTAGGCATTTAGGTGAGCCAGTGGATAGAGCACTGGACTTACTATCATGTTTCTGAGCTCAAATCTGGCCTCAGACACTTACTAGCTGGTTGGGCAAGTCACTTTAACCCTGTTTACCTTATTTTCCTTATCTGTAAAATGAGCTGGAGAAGGAAACGGCAAACTACTCCCAAAATGGGGTTGTGATTCAGCAACAAAAACAGGAACTGGACCTGTAGAGGTAGGTGTGAGCACCTTCTTTGAAACAGAGGGCCTAGAACCCCAAAAGTTTCTTTGACCTTAAAATCTCAGAGTCTAGAACACCAAAAATGCCTTTGAAACTGATCATCTTAGCCTAGAACGTGGAAAATTTAAATGTTGTGCCTATGGTCATGCACCCAATTATTTGTTACAGGTAAAACTTGAACTCAGGTCTTCCTGGATCTGAGGCCAGTTCTCTATCCAATACATACATCACATTTCCCATGACATCTTGCTGCTTTTCATTTTTGAGAGGGAGAACTTAACCCAATGTTTTTCTTCCTCTAAAATCAACTCACTGTCTACAACATCTTATCATCTCTCTTAATTTCTGATTTCGTGCCTCTCCATTATGTGTGAGCCCCTGTGTCAGGTGCTGAAGATGAAAAACACAAAAAGGAAATAAATCTGCCCTACTCTATTCATGAATTGTTGAGGCCCTAAATGTTCATTATCTGGTGGCCCACCTTCTAGGGATGAGCCCCTCCAGTCCATCAGGCATTTACTAAGCACCTGATCTGTCTCACTATGTTAGGCCCTGGGAAATCAAAGACTAAAAGGAAACAGCTCCTGCCATCAAGGGGCTTGCTCCTTTCTGGAGTGGCTGCTGCCGAAAATATTCAATTATCTGGTGACCAACCTTCTGAGCATGCCCAGGTTCTGCAGACTTAAGCAAAGGAGTGGCATTAGGACTTTAGAGGAGGAAAGGACAAATGACTGATATAATATTAATCTTTGATGGGACTAAAAGGAATAGGGAAAGAAAACTGGAAGGAGGATGGGGAGAAGAGGATGAGAGATCACTGAGGGGGATATTTATTAAATAATTGAGTGCTTGTTATATTCTAGGCAATAGGACTCATAGTAGATTAAAAAAAAAAACCCAAACAAACAAACCCAGATACAGTCCCTGCCCTAAAGGCAAGGCTATTTATTGTACAGTACAATAACCGAAGGAAAGCTAATGCCATTCCAAGGCAGAGTTCAATACTTCCTTTTCTTAGAGCCTTCGTAGTTTATCTGCAGCTGCACTTTGAGGTTGTGGGTGGGCCTTTTTGGAGTTCTGTCTCTGATGCAATTATGTTTAAGCATAATTCCAAGGGGCAGATATCTTCCTCTCCCTCCTTTTAATTCCTTAAAAGCAACAAGTCCACATAACTGCCCCTTGAGAGCTAGACTGGGAACTAGTATATTGGATCCTAGATTTAGAACAGGAAATTGAGGCACAGGGACATTAAAGTGATTTGCCTAGTCTTCTTTTTCTTTTTTTTTTTTTTTTTCCTTTTTGAGAGTAGTTGGGGTTAAGTGACTTGCCCAAGGTCAAATTGCTAGTCTTTTTGTGTTAAGTGTCTGAGGCCGAATTTGAACTCAGGTTCTCCTGACTCCAGGGCGGGTGCTCTATTCACTGTGCCACCTAGCTACCCGATTGCCTAGTCTTCTTGCTTTCAAGTTCAGTACTTAATCCACTATCCTACATTACCTTTTTTTTTGGGAGGTGGGAGGGGGCAGAGAATTGAAGGGATATTTCTTTTACTTGCTACTTCTCTATGGCAATGACATGCGTAGTCAACAAGCCTTTCCATTTCTTTTCCAAGGAATATGGACTTGTCCTACATTAGCAGACTCATGAGAAAATTCTCTGCAGAAAATGTTGTGGATGTTTGGGGGGAAGTACTTGGACTAGTGATTCACTAAGTGTCCCTTACCTCTTCCTTTTGAGTCATTTATTCTGAACCTTCCACTGGGGCTTATCTAAAATCATGTGACTTACAGAAGGCATACTGAGAGACCTTTTTAAAAAAAATCCATCCTGGCTACTCTTCCCCTTTTAGTCTGGGATGGGTAATCGCTGACCTCTCCTAATAGTTCTGCTTTATTTCACTGAGCCCCTGACAAGGAACTTATGAGGTCAAATTGCTCTGGTACCACTCCTATACAGTCCAGATACCAATTTCACCCTTGGGGGCAGTTGTAATCATCATATGCAGAGATGGTTCCACTAAGAGATATGAACAGTGGTTAATCCTCTTATTGCTGAAGATATTTTTGGAGGAGGTGGGAAGAAAGTCCCTATATATATAATGTACTCCTAGAATACAACTACACCATGAATCTGGATTTAATTTTGAAAAAAAATCTCAGAAGAGCAATCCCAAAATGTTCATTCCCAACGTAGCTTCCAGAGCTATGGAAATCAGACATCCCCTGTCTCTTAAAGAATCAAGATAAGGAGACGGCACTGTTTTTTATTTTCTGAGGGATTCTGCCTCAGCTGATAAATTGACTAACACTTCTAAGCTTCTAAAGCAAATCTCTAAAACCGAACTCATTCCTTTGTACACTTGGAAAGCATTCAGAATTCCTTGGTCAAATAGATCTTCATTTTTCAAATAGATCTTCATAAACTTTGAAGGAGGCTGTGAAGTTGAAATGGTAATTCTCAAGTTCTATGTATAGGTTAGCTGAAGAGACTTTTTTAAAATGCCGAAATGAATTGGGGAGGGGGAGAAGGGGAGGAACAGGACTTAACTATCAAAAGATAATTTTTTAAATTAAGATTCAGATTTAACATTTAAAGGAGGATAAAAGCTAGTAAAATGTTTTCACTTTTTAAGGAGAGGAACACTAATGCTTTCTGTTTATCTTAGTATCTGGTTCATACTGTGCTTTACATATTGTAGCCACTAAGTAGCTATTTGTTGACTAGATGAATATTCATTCATTATCAGTTGTTTTCAATGATCATTTGTTTTCCTGTGTAGAAAGAGTAATTCTAAATTCCTTAAAAGCCTCAGAGGGTGATAACAGTAATTTACTTTAATCACAAGCCCAAATGAACCAGGGAGTATAAGGAAGAAATTCACCATCTGACAAACCCAGACACTTTAGAATCTACTGTCTCTTGTCTGTCCAGCCAGTTTTTCTCTTTCCTTCCATCTTTCCTTATGTTCCTATTTGCTCTTAACCTCTCTTATTTTTTTCTTTCCCTTTTACTTCCTTTCCTCCTCCTAATTTTCATTCTTGCCCTCCTTAACTGGCAACAATATAGTAATAAAAATATGTTTTACTGTGGTTCTGGTCAGATGAGTTGAGCATTTTATTCTGTATTGCCCAAATACAAAACAACAAATAGGATTAGTTACACACATAAATATACACACACAATCACCAAGGAAAAGCAAACAATCAAGCAGTCTTTACATATAAATGCCACCTGCATTTTAATTTTTGTCTTAGAGTTGCAGCTTTTCTACGATTAAATGTGGAGAGTTATTTAGTCTAGTCAGTCCACGAGTATTAAGGCGTTGAAATAAGCACTGAGGATACAAAGAAAGGCAGAAATAATCCTTGCCCTCAAGAAGCTTACTATCTAACAGGGTGGAAAATGGTACATATAGGTACATAAAGAGAAGTTTGTAGCTATTTGGGAAGGAGCAAAAATGACATTTGAGTTGTGTTGTAGGAAGCCAGGGATTCCAAGAAGCAGAGGGGAGGAGCAATAGAAATGGAGTAATTTCTTTAGTGCATTATGGGGAAAGACACATAGCTGAGGACCAGTTAGTTGGTCACTTTGAGAGAGGAAGATCCGCAGAATTGGAAGTTCCAATTCAGGCAGCGATGTGAAAAATTGGGGGGCTTGATAAGTGAGAAATCCAGGGTGATTTGATCTAAAGGAATGGAAAAAATATACAGGGTCTGCTAACAATGGCCTAAAGCAGGTGTGGGAAACATGCACCCTCAAGGACGCTTGTGGCCTGGTAGGTCCTTGCTTTTGGCCTTTTGACTGAGTTCACATTTTACAGATCAGATCTTTTATTAAGGGGATTTGCTCTGTGAAGTTTAGCTTCAATCAAACTTGAGGACCTAGGAGGCCACATGTGACCTGGAGGCCTCAGGTTCCCCACCCTTGGTCTAAAGGGTTGGGGATAACCATGAAGGATAAAAAGTAGATTGTGTATAAAGACTTGGACTTTTCTGTCCCCTCTGCATCTAGTCAGTCACGACATCAGGCTGGTTCCATCTCTTGAGGTGACATCTCCGATATGAATTCCCTCCATTCTGCTCCTCATGCTATACCAATGTAATTCAGATTCTCTGGATCTCTAGAGTATTCTCTCTCTCATCTCTGTGATTTTGCATGGGCTCTCTGTCCCCGTTCTTGGAAAACATTCCGCTCTCATAACTGCCACTTGGAATCCCTAGTGTTCTTCCAAGCTCCTCTCAAATGCTACCTCCTAAAACAACACCTTTCCTATCCTCTCCCCCTTCCCAAGCTTCTAGCGCTTCCATCCACCCTGAGTTTGGCCTGTGTCTACTTGGTATATTTAGCTTATCCTTGTGTACATGTTGTCTCCCTCAGGCACTGCCCACTTCTTGAGAACAGAGTTTTCTCCATTTTTATCTTTGAATCTCCAATGCATAGTAAGCACATAATAATTTTTTGGATTGGTTGATTGGACCAGGCTATCATGATAACCTTTCCTCCCTCCCATCTTTCATAGTTAGGTACTATGTCCTGTTTAAACCTCTCCCAGGCAGCTAGGTTAACAGTGAATAAAGCCCTCAACCTGGAGTCAGGAAGATCCAAATTCAAATTCAGACTCAGATGCTTACTATCTGTGTGACCCTGGGTAAGTCACTTACCCATTTGCCTCTGTTTCTATCTATAAAATGAACTGAAGAAGGAAATGACAAAACACTCCAGTATCTCTGCCAGGAAAACCCCAAATAGCATCATGAAGAGTTGGACACAACTGAAGCAAGACCAATGTTCTTTCTACCATCCCATGCTAAGTTAAGTGACTTATATATGGTCAGAAGTGACCTCTTGACTCCAATTCTAGTGTTCTTTTTACTATTCCATGCTTTCTACCTTTCTTATGGCCCTATGCCTTATGTGTGCTTCTGATACATACATACACACATACACACATACATACATGCATACCCTTGTCTTATGCCCCCTTAAACTTTGGGAGGGCAAGGACTATGTCTAACTAGTCTTTGAATCTAACACAATGAACAATGGAAAACATTACATGTACTAGGTGCTTAATAAATGCTGATTGGTTGAATACATGCATACATGAATGAGTGAGTGATTGAATCATCAAAGAAACAAAAGGGGCCAGGCTCTGAGTTGCAAGAGCTTAGACTAGTGGAGAGAATTTTCTATGCACATAAATAAATCATAATAGCCCAAAGTTACCCAGGTAAAACCTTGACAGTGCCGGGGAATCTTCTCCGGAAGCTCCCTTTCATCACAGATGGCACACCCCTAGAGCTATGCTAGCTAGGCAAACCTTGACTGTAGCTGCTTCAAGTCTAAGCATATAGAGTGAGTTATGTTTTAAAATTTTTATTTTCTTTAAAGAAACTTTGCTTTATATATGCCAATATGGTATTTCTTCCCAAAACACTAAATTTGCTTTTCATCTGTGTTCATTCAGCTCCACCCTACTTGCCAAACTACTCCCTTGTACTCACCAAAACAAAACCTCCTTTCCAGTCTTTTCTTCCTTTACCCCCACCCTACCCCTTAGGTACAGAGTTTGTAGTCTACCACCTTAGAGAAGGATGATTTCAGGGACTTCTCTTCCTGTTGATACCTGACATTCTGTAACTTCAGAGGCAAAGACTTTTATTCCACTGTAAGAGATAAGGCTTAAAGTTCTAATGCCCCTGGGAGTAGAATCCCAGAGGACTCAAGTTCTCACTGATTTTCCCTTTTCTGAACTCAGAACTCCATTATTTATGGTCTGTCCCACAAAATTTAATTTATATGATGTCTTGTAGTATTCTCCAGTGGTTTCATCTGAAAGTTTTATCTTCCCAATTTTATTATCAGCTTTTTACAGGAAGGCATCATATTTTATTCATTATTTCCCATAATCCCCTAGCATGAGTCTGGGTCCATAGTAAACAGTCAATATCTGCTTTTTGATTGATCACTCTTTGCTGTTCCAGACAACTGATGGGTTTTTGAAGGCAGTTGCAATTATTTCATATGGAGTCTCGGACTATGGAAACTTTCATTCTAGTTCTGGAGAAATTACAATACATTTGTATTGGATATAACAATTTTTTTTTTTTTTAAGCAATCGGGGTGAAGTAACTTGCTCAAGGTTACACGGCCAGTTATTTCTGGGTGTGGTGCTGAGTGTCTGAGCCCGGGATTCGATCTCCAGGTCGTCCCAACACTGGAGCCAGTACTCTTATTCGCTGTGCTACCTGGCCGCCCCTGTATATAACAATTGTATAAAACAAATACAATGCATTTAAGGTCACCAAAGGGATTTATGTTTACTCTAGGACAGAAATAGAAACAAGGTTCAGAGTTTAGGTGTGAAATTCCCAGAGCCATTGAATATTTGATTAGATCTGTTCAACCAGAGTTCAACAATTCAACAAAGATTTACTAGGTCTTAGAGGAAAGGCACTTTGTTGTTGTTGAGTCGCATCCATTATGCTATTCCACTGAAAAACATAGATCCCAATACCTATAATGGGACCTGAGGCAAATAGGGTTAAGTGACTTGCCCAGGGTCACACAGCTAGTGAGTAACTGAAGCCAGATTTGAACTCTGGTCCTCCTGACTCTACAGACGGAGCTCTACCCACTATAACTTATCTAGTTGCTCAAAGACACATTCTTAGATGTTGATATATGCAAAACAGGGGGAAAAAAAATAAAACCCTTCAACAAGCAGGACACAAACCAGATCCTGCCCTCAAGGATTTTACTACATTGAAGTTCCATCTTGGTTTGAACCACATCCTGCTCTGCCTTAGGAAAAAAGAGAATTCCTGGAGTCAGGGGCCAGGATATCTTTTGCTCTAATGTGGGCTTGGCTGATGTATGCCAGGCCATTTAACTACTCTCATGGACTGATGATAGCATCTGAATGATGTTATTGAACTATCTCATTACCCCTTTGCTGGGTAATGGAATGTGACACCATCTACTCTCCTACTTCAGATTTGAGACTGATAATGTTTGTCATCAGGAGATGAGGATTCTAAAGAGGACCCTTTGCTAATAGAGACAGTAAGGATGAACAAATTTAGGGAGGTGAGACCTTGACTCTGCTAAAGGATAAATAGAAAAGAATCAAGTGGCAAATGGAGAAGGAAATGACTAGAAAAATAACAGTCCTCTTAATATGACAGATATACCTGCTTTCAGGGGCAGCAGACTCCATTATGTAGTTTGAAATGGGGATTAAAACAATCAACTCAGAAATAAATGTATAGATTTTCAAATGGCATTTTAGCAAATATCCATTATTTTTTTTTCCTCTTTCTTTTCCTGACTCTTTCCCTGTTTTTATTCAGAGACATTCTTCTAAAGTGCTTTGAACCTAGGTGGAATTTTCACATGGGAAACAGCTGAGGGAGAGAGAACAGCAGGACCATTGCTCTGAATGGGAAGTATTTTTTTAAAAAAATTAATAAAATTATAATATTAGAAACATCTGGCTGTGAGGCTGAAGCAGGTATTTGGAGAATGAGCAACAGATTCCCCAGTCCAGCCATGAGGTCCAGCCAGAAGCAGTTAGGTGTAATGGCAAGAGGGCCAGATGTGGAGTCAGGAGAGCCCTAGGTTCGAATTCTGCCTCTGAAATTTATTTGTTGTGTGACAATGGGAAAATCACTATTTTTTGGAGACTCAGCTTCTTTATTTGTAAAAAAAAAAAAAAAGGATAAGAATACCTGTAGTAGTCACTTCATAGGGTTGTGAAGAGGATCAGATAAAGTGAATGTATGTAAAATTCCTTGTAGACAGAACACAGATATATCAATGTATGTTGTAATTGTGAACTAGGCATAAAATTGGAGATAGGAACCTGATAACCCAGAAGCATATTTCTACATTATCAGTGTCATTATAGAACAGATTCTAGGTCTAGAAGAAACTATAGAGACTTTATAGGCGTCCTCATTTTATAGATGAGGGAACCTGAGACCTAGCAAGGTGACATGTCTTGTCCAAAAGAGGACCAAAATCCAATTCCTAGTCCAGAATCCAATGCTTGTCATAGCATACCACACTGCAACACTCTGATTTAGGTTTCACTCATCAAAGGAAGGACATCCCCAAAGGAAGCTCACTCTTGAAGTAACAATATTTAAAATATGATTGTATAACATTTATGTAATTAATTGTCTATTGTGTATCCCATGATATTCGTATAACAACAGAATAAATATATTTTTTGTGGATAATGTAATGATTATTGGTATAGGGCTTTCATTTTTGTTAAGAAATCTTAGTGTTGGGGGCGGCTAGGTGGCGCAGTGAGTAGAGCACCAGCCCTAGAGTCAAGAGGACCTGAGTTCAAATCTAACCTCAGACACTTAACACAAAAACTAGCTGTGTGACCTTGGGCAAGTCACTTAATCCCAATTACCCTCCAAAAAAGAAAAAGAAATCTTAGTGTACATATTCAACCTGTACAAAGACTTTTGGGACATTCTGTATGTTATTCTGTTTGGTCCTTATAACATACATTTGAGGTAGATACTTTATTATTACCACTATACAGATTAGGAAACTGAGGTAGACAGGTTAAGTGACTTACTCTGGGGTCACACAGCTTGACACAGGATTCAGATTCAGTTCTTCTGACTCCCAAATCCAGTGCTTTTCCTGATATACTACCTGATGAAGGTTAGTTCAAAAGACATGTTTTTGAAAGAAGAATCACAACCTATCAATAATCTTAAAAGATCATAACTATAGAGCTGGAAAGGACCTCATAGGCATCCAGTCTAATCTCATTTTGAAGATTTAGAAACCAAAACCCAGAAGTTAAATGATTTGCCTAAGATCACACAGGCACTAAGTGTCAGAGGTGGGATTTGAACCCTGGTCTTTGGTTCCAGAGTACATGAGGGATTCTAAATCACTAATAATAATAAATAAAAAAGTAAATTTTTAAAGTTCTGAGTTTTGATCTCAGACCCATCAGATTAGCAAGATGACAAAAGACAAAAAGTACTTGTTGTGTAAAGACAGGTACATTGATAATGCATTATTGGTGGAACTGTGAATGATCCAACTGTTCTTAGAAGTTGTTTGTAATCTTACTAGAAAAGTCACCTAAGTTGTACATAACTTCTGACCCAAGAAATATCTTAAAGTGACTAGGCATAGACCAAAGACAGAATGAAAGGTGCCATAAAAAATATTCATGGCAGCACTATTCTCAGTAGTAAAGGAAAATATGGGCTTATTGTTCAGGGAAATGCTGAACAAGCTGACATATTAATGTAATGGAATATTACTTCATAGTAAGAAATGACAAGAAGGAAAAATTCAGAGACATTTAGGAGAGTTGTAAGACCTGATGCAGAATGAAGTAAATAGTGCCAGGAAAGCAATATGCACAGTGAACACAATGTAAGAAAATCGGGGTTGAGGCATCTGAGAATTCCCATCAATGCAGTGAGCAATATTGATTCTGAAGGACCAAAATGGAAAGATCCCTCCCTCTTCTTCATAGAGAAAAGGCAGACAGTAACTGTGAAATAAGGCATATGTTGTCAGGTGTGGAAAGGAACAGGATTGTTTTGTTTTGAGTCAGCTAGGTGGCATAGAGCTATGGATATGGGGTTAGGAATCCTTGGGTTTGGATTTTACTTGAGATATTCGCTAGCTTGTGTGACATGGCAAGGTCATTCCTTCATCACCTCATACCTGAGTTACTGCAATAGCTTGCAGGTAGGTCTGTCTGCTTTAAGTCTTTTCTTATTCTGATCTATTTTCCATTCAGCCACTAAAGTGATTTCCCTAAAATTCTGTCATCCCCTATTCAATAAACTTGAGTGGAGTTTATTGAAGTCTTCCTGTGGCCTCTGAGATCAAATCCAAAATGCTCTGTCTGGCATTCAAAGCCTTTCATAAACTAACCCCCTCCTACCTTTCCCAGTCGGAAAGCAAGGTTTTACGCCTTACTCCCTGCCATATATTCTTTTATATAGTGATGCTGCCTCCTTTCTATTTCCATGAACAAAACATTCCATCTCTTCTTTCTGGGAATTTTCTCTGGCTGTCCCCCCATGCTGTCTCCATCCCCCCTCTATGTACTGCTCTCCCTAGCTTCCTTTAAGTCCCTACTAAAATCCCACCTCCTCTACACCTTTTAATTCTAGTGCCTTCTCTCTGCTCATTATCTTCCATCTATCATGTATATAGCTTGCTATATGTATATGTATCTGTGCATGTATATTTCTTTGCATGTTTTTTCTCCCATTAGATTGTGAGTTCCTTGAGGGCAGGGACTGTCTTTTTTTAAAAATTGATTTATTTACTTTTAGTTTACAACATTCAATTCCATAATCCCTTGAGTTCCACATTTTATCCCCCTCCTTCTCATCTCCCCTTCCCACCCTCACCCCATGGCAGCATGCAATCTGATATAGTTCTACAAATACGTTCACATTAGTCAAGTTGCAAAGAAGAGTTATAATCAATGGAGTGAACAACAAGAAAGAAGGAACAAAGCAAAACAAAATACAAAAGAGAGAGAGCAAGTAGTTTGCTTCAATCTGCATTCAGACTCTGTAGTTCTTTCTCTGCATGTGGATATCCCTTTCCATCATGATGCTTTTTTTTTTTAAGCAATTGGGGTTAAGTAACTTGCTCAAGGTTACAGGGCCAGGTGTTTCTGGGTGGGTGCTAAGTAGCTGAGCCCAGATTCGATACCCAGGTCATCTCAACACTGGAGCCGGTGCTATTACTCGCTGAGCCACCTGGCCGCCCCTATCATGATGCTTTTGGAGTTGTCATAACCATGTCTTGTAACCATGCATTGCTGAGAGGAGCACAGTCTATCAAAGTTAGTCATCATGGATACAATGTGTCTATAATAGTGTATAAAGTTCTCCTGGTTCTGCTCTACTCACTCAGCATCAGTTTATGTAAGCCTCTCCAGGTTATTGTGAAGTCTGTCTGCACCTCATTTCTTGTAGCACAATAGTATTCCATTACATTCATATACCATAGCTTGTTTAGCCATTCCTCAATTGATGGGTATCCCCTTGATTTCCAATTCTCTGCCACCTCAGAAAGAGCTGCTATAAATATTTTTATACATGTGGTTCCTCCTCCCTCTTATATGATCTCTTTGGCATATAACCCTAGAAGTGGTATTGTTGGGTCAAAGGATATGGGCTATTTTTTATAGCCCTTTGGGCACAGTTCCAAATTGCTCTCCAGAATGGTTGGATCAGTTTGCAACTCCACCAACAATTCATTAGTGTTCAGGGACAGTCTTTTGCCTTTTTTTTGTGTCCTCAGTAGTTAGCACAGTGCCTAGGATGCGAAATAAATGTTGATTGATTGATTGAAAATAATAATAGAGACATCTATTTCACAGAATTCTGAGAATCAAATTAGATAACATATAAATTACTTTGTAAACTATATAAATGCTAGCTATTAATATCATTGCTTAATTGTTACAAGCTAAGTTTCTATGGGGAGCAGGGTAAAGGAATTAATAAGAAGTGAAAATGATATGAAAAGACAAAAAGTGTCAATCAATCTATCAATCAGTAAGCAGTTATTAAATGCCTGTTATGGGCCAGGCATTGTGCTGGATGATAGGGATACAAGCACAAAGAATGAAACAATTCAATTTGGCATAAAACATGTTTTATATAAAACAGTGTATACATATATACACATATACACCTACCCAACATTTACCAGTATATATTGGAGCAGGGATGGGGAACCTTTGGCCTGGAGGCCACATATGGCCCTCTAGGTTCTTAAGTGTAGCCTTTGACTGAATCCAAACTTCACAGAACAAATCTTGGGAAGTTTGGATTCAGTCAAAAGGCCATACTTAAGGACCTAGGGAGCCAAATGTGGTCTCCACTTATGGACCTAGAAGGCCATGTGTGGCCTCCAGGCCAAGGGTTCCCTACCCCTATATTGAAGCAGGGAAGGTCTCTAAGAATTTGTGTTGACTCCTCTGTTTTGAACATGGGAGGCCATGGGTAAGAGTTGTATAGAATGGGCAAGCATTCAAGTTTTCTTTGGCATCATCCTTGGAGAAAACATCCCAGATTTATGAGATTACAGATCCATTTAAGTATTTGAGTGTATGTACACACACACACACACACACACACACACACACGAACACACACCCCTTCTTTACTCCATCTATCATACTTCTAGGTTTTAATCTATCCTGGTATTTTCAATAAAGTGTCTGTACCTTTCCAGAGTCTATTATCTTTCCCCTCACTATTGTTTAAATTTGCATTTCTTTTCTTATTAGTAATTTGGAACAATTATTCAAATAAGTGTTGGTAGTTTGTAATCTTTTGAAAAAATTGAAAAAAACATTCTTTAACCTTATTGGGAAATAGTTTGTGATCTTAGAGATTTTCAGAGTTTTACCATAGATATTTGATGCAGAGGGTCCCCCCTGCCCCAAAATGTTTTTTCTTCTCATTCTACTTGTTTTGGTTTTGTTCATATAAGATCTTTTTCATTTTGTAAGATAGAAATTATTCTTTTTTTTTTAAGCAATTGGGGTTAAGTAACTTGCTCAAGGTTACACGGCCAGTTGTGTCTGGGTGGATGCTAAGGGTCTGAGCCCACATTCGATCCCAGGTCATCCCGAGTCTGGGGCCGGTCAGTGCTCTTACTCACTGTGCTACCTGGCTGCCCCCATTTTTTCTTTTATGGCCACCTTTATAACTTGTTTAGTTGAGGGATATGAGTTTTATCAATGGCTTCTTGCTTGGATTTTGCCTCCTATGTTTCTCTACTATATCTTAGATACCTAGTGTAGTTACTTCCTACTTCCTACATTGTCTACAGGCAGCAGTTTCCAACTTTTTCCATTTCCAAACCCAATAGTCATCATTCTTATGTTTTCATCTGTAGTCCAGAAATCAAAGTCAAAATCTTGCTTTTTGATGCCTTCTTCTTCACTAACTGTTCATTTTCCAAATTTGCCTTTCTCTTCTGAAGTCTTTGTTTCTCACTAGCAATAATGACTTCCTTATTGATGTTTGTTGTCATTTTCAGTTGTGTCCCACTCTTTGTGACCCCATTTTGGGTTTTCTTGGCAGAGATAGTGGACTGGTTTGCCATTTCCTTCTCCAGTTCATTTTTACAGATGGGGAAACTGAGGCAAACAGGATTAAGTGATTTGTTACATAGCTAGTATGTGAGACTGGAGTTGAGAAGATGAGTCTTCCTCACTCTAGGCCAAGTGGTGGGAAAAACGTCTCTCTTCTCCCTACTCCCTAAAAGTAAAATGTGATTTTGCTTTGTAAATAAGCTTCAGAACAGTGAGTGAGGTTTGGGGAATGAAATGTCTATATGGGATCTTAAAAAATATTTTAAAATGCAAAGGGAAATCCTTGGTGGCTTCCCTAGACCAGATTGCCTTTAACACACATATGTATTTTGTGAGTCTTCAAATCCTAGAGCTTGAGGGGTCTTAGAGATCATCTCATACAACTCCCTTCCCAAGGGATGAATTCCCCTTACAACATGCTCATTAAGTGGTTATTCAGGCAATGTTTTAACTTCTCCAGTGATGGATCCCAGCTGGATTAGGGAACTGATGAGTTGGGAGGAGGTACGGAAAGGTTAAATATGCTTTTTGGAGATAAAAAAGAGGTGCAAAAGGGAGCATTGAGAAGAAAGAAAGAGAGAGAGAGAGAGAGAGAGAGAGAGAGAGAGAGAGAGAGA
>NW_027187347.1:17366757-17372805 GCF_028583685.1 Petaurus breviceps papuanus
AGGAAGGAAGGAAGGAAGGAAGGAAGGAAGGAAGGAAGGAAGGAAGAAGAGAGAATAATTGATCAAAGGCACATAGGCTATGGGCAGAGTCTATCAGAAAAAAATGGAGAACATATCTAGGGCAAATGATTGAAAATAGTCACTCAGCTTGGGATGACCCTAAAGAACAAATTAGATGGGAAAGGTCAGAGAGCTGAGGAGAAATAGACTTCCTAGAAAGAACTGGAAAGGCACTAGCTAAGCTCGTGAGGGATATGGTAGTTCTTAGTATAGTTTTTTCCAAGAATCCAAGTAGGAGTACTTGGCATGAAGACCCAAAGCATTTTACTTTTTTCACAAACCAAAAGAGAGCTAAAGGCTAAAGCCAAAAATAAGGTTGAAATAGAATGAACTAACCAGAAAAACCTTTACCCTGAGGGCTACTGCCTAGAGGAAGAGATTACTGAGTAAGAACTACACTATGGTACTTTTCACTTTCCAAATACTTCCTCGAAGCCCTGTGAGATGGTTAACACAAGAATTATTAACCCCATTTTACAGATAAAATAACTGAGGCTCATAGAGGTTAAGCAAATTGTCCAAGTTCACACAGCTAGTTAATGGAAGAGCCAAGATTCGAACCTAGATCCTCTGACTTCAAATTCAGCCCCCTTTCCATTGTTTCCAGGTGAGTTTTTCAAATTCTCAGAGTCTCAATTTGTTTTTATGGAAAGTGGGGATAACAAAACATTTGATGTAGATAGCTGCATCAAAGGGTTGTTTAAATTATCGAATCAAATTAAATACATCAATCCTAAAGCACTATATAAATGTAAGTTATTGCTCTAGATTACCAGGAATGAAGACAAAGCACTCATACTTTTGGGGTATGGAGCCATTATATTTACTGTACTAAATCCATGGATCAGTGAATTAATTGATGCAGGTATTCCATCCAACAGTGCAGATTGCAACATATAAGCCTTCTCAACCTGTGTGACCACATTCTCATCCTTCCATAAATCCTCCATAGGAACCTGTACTCTAGAAAGATCAGACCACTGGCAAATGTTAAATGCCAGTCACTGGGGAAACAAAGACAAACCAACCAACCCCAAATAGCCCTTGCTCTCAAGGAGCTCACAGTCTAATGGGGGAGGAACCAACTACAAACAACTATGTTCCAACAAGATATGTTTTATAGGATTAATTGGCTATGTTTTATAGGATTAATTGGCGCTGATCTCAGAGGGAAGGCATTAAGATAAGGAGGTCTGGGAAAGGCTTCTGGCAGGAGGTGAGATTTTAGTTGAGACTTGAAGAAATTCAGGGAAGCCAGGAGGTGAGGAGGAGGGGGAGAGTTCTAGGCATGGGGGATAACCAGTAAAAATGCCTGGAGTTAGTAGGTATCTTATGCAGAGTCAGGAGGTCCGTGTCACTTGATTACAGAATATGTTGACTAGAAGGGTAGGAACAGGACAGGATACGAAGGGCTTTAACAGCAAAAAATCCAGGATTTTATATTTGATCTTGGAGGAATAGGGAGACACTGGAGTTTGTTGAATGGGGGCAGGGAGGTGGGTGAAGTTGATATGGTCAGAGTTAGACTTTAGGAAGTTCACTGTGACAGCTTAGTGCTTTCCAGAGAGATGATACAAAATGTAAAATCAACAGACCTTAGCCACAGATTAGATATGGAGTAGGGGTGGGGGGTGAGAGAGGGTAAGGAGTTAAGGATGATACCTAGGTTTTAAGCCTGGGAGACTTGGAGGATGGTGGTTCTCTCATAACATGGTGCAGGTACCACATGGGGCTGTGATCCCTTGCTTTTGCTACATTAATAGTCAAATTACTTTTTCTGATGTTTTTACACTGTTTGCATGCAAATCATTACTGATAAATCAGCTACATCCTATTCATGTAAATTGTACACATTTCCTTTGCAGACACAATTTTGATTCTTCAGAGATTGTGGTATTCCATGATTTGTAGTCATATAGTATCTGACTCTAGGCAATTTATGCCATGGCTTCCAGGCTGAATATAATAGGCAAGCCACAAATATTTGTTGAATAAATATTGGCTAAACTTTATTCTGAGATTAAAAACAAAAACAGGCAAAAGCATGAAGACCCAGGGAGAAAAAAATTAACAGTAGATGATAAGCGAGGAAACTCAATAATATTTATTTGGACTTTATTGCAACATTTGGCAATGAAATCTCTCCCCAGTTTTCAGTTATAGCAATTGAGTTACAAATGGGGTAGTTTTTAAGCAAAATCATGTCTTGTTCCATTCACAGCTTCTGTTACCATAAGTAGCCCTTTCCACTATTTCTTTCCCATCTGTTTCCTGTGTGATGTGTATTATTGGGAAACAATGATATCACAGCTTCCCTATAAATCCACACCTCCCTGGCTTGCTCTCCTCCACAATGCATATTTTCATTTCTCTTTCTGGCTTTTGTCTTGCTGGTGCAATCTTTCAGGCAGTTTTTGTTTGGCATTGGCGGTTGCTTTCTTTTTGATAAGTTTAAACTTTAGCTTCATAGAGGTCTTCAAAACATCTCTTTGGTGGGTATTTGATTAAGGCATTTGTTATTTGACTAATGACTCACTACTAAACTATGGCTGTGTCTTCTGGCATAGTGGTAAGAGTGGAGGTCTTGGACTGGTAAGGGGCCCATGTGATGCAATGGTAAGACCCCTGGTTCTGGGTGCTATTTAACCATGAGCAAATCAGTTCATTTCTCTGGACTTCCTTCCCTTCATCTACAAAGTGAGGATAATGGTCCTTGTATTAGCTGCTTCATAAGGTTTCTTGACATTTGAGTGTTTCATGATTTGCCAATCAAGGGACATCATGAGAATAGTGCATGACAATGAGAAGGACCTAAGGTTTCCATAGTACTTGAGAATTCTCTTAGTGTGGGAGCTGTGTCTACCAAAGCAAATCACAATCCAACTGTGGCTTAATGGATTAATTCTAGGATGCTACCTTGATGGATTACTTCTAGGATACTCTATGGTTACCCAGCTAGTAAGTGTTTCAGCTGGGATTTGAACCCAAGTCATTTTGGCACTGTCATTTCTTAAACTTTTGCACTGTGGTAGAACCCTTTGATTTAAATTAAACTTTGGCAAAACCCTTATAATAACATCCTCTAGAATTATTATTTATTCATTATTTCTTCTTTAAAAATTTTTTTTTTTTGCTTTTTGAAGGGAGAAAGGCAAGGCAATTGGGGTTAAGTGAATTGCCTAAGTTCACATGGCTAGCAAGTGTTAAGTGTCTGAGGCCGTATTTGAACTCAGGTCTTCCTGACTCCAGGCCCAGTGCTCTATTCACTGCACCATCTAGACACCCCTAACGTTATTATTTCTAATGCCTATTAACAAACCTAAGATTCATTAAAACAAAAGCAAACAAAAAATACCCTTAGTGTTCCTTATAGATCATCTTGAGAAACATTGCCCTAACATCTAAAAAATATTGTTGTATTTTTAAATATGAGATTGGGGCTTTTTGTGCTTTTGTTTGTTTGTTTTATGACAGCAGTTCTTAACCTGTGTTCATGAACCCACAAGTGATCTGTGGATAGATTTCAGGGTGACCTTGGATGGGGGAAAAAAATCACATCTTTATTTTCACTAACCTATAGTTGAAATTTAGCTTTTTCTTCAATTATGAATTTAAAAAGATCGTTCTGAGAAGGGGTCCATAGGCTTCACCAGATTGCCAACAGGGTCCACAACACACAAAAAGGTTGAGAACCTCCCTGTTTTAGGGAGTGAAAGTGCTGTGCCATATCTTAAATGCAATCCTTCCCAGCTGGCTCTCTTCTTCCTATTCCTTCTTGATAACTGGACATTTCCCAGAGCTTTTGGGTCATAGCTCTAAGCATGGACTGTCTTTGTAAAATATTATAAGTGAAGAGGGATAGAAGATTGAGTCAATTATATATGTTGGTTCTAGGGCATACCACGAAGCCTTCATGTCTGGATATTTCCCTGCTATCAGCTTGATTTCTCTCCTTCCTAGTACTCTTTTTTATTAAATAGATTTTTATTTATATATTTTATTTCTATGTCACCTAAATTTCTCCTGGTACTTCCCCTCCTTTTACAAAGAAGTTTTTAAAAAAATAAAACAAAAAATTTAGCAAAGCTATTCAGCATATTGAAAAAAAATCCAACCATATATGCAATGCTCCACACCTACAGATACCTTACTTCTGCAAAGAAATATAAATAGATGTCTTCTCAGTTCTTATTTGGTGTGGAACTGGTTCTTTATTATTTTGCGACATTCATTTTTACTTGTTTGTGGTTGTTTTTCTTTCTACTTACATTGTTGCAGTTATTGCATATGTTGTTTTCTTGGCTCTGCTTACTTCATTTTACACCAGTTCATGTAAATCTTTCCATGCTTCTCTATATTCATGATATTTCATTTCTTACAGCACAATAATTTTCCATTGCATTTATGCCCCATAATTTGCTTAGCTATTGCCTGATCAGTGAGCATCGATTTTGTTTCCAATTCTTTGAAACTACAAAAAGTGTTACCATAAATATTTTGGTGTATATGGATCCTTTTTTTTTTTTTTTTGGTCACTTACCTTCTTGTTTAATAGTGGAATCTCTGGGTCAAGAGGCATAGATACCTCACTTTATTTGCATAATTCCAAATTGCTTTCCAGATTCACAATTCTACTAACTGCATTTGTGTGTCAGTCTTTTCATAAGCCCTCCAACATTGGCTAGTAATACCTTTTGTAAACTTTGCCAATTTGCTATGTGTGAGGTAAAACCTCAGAGTTATTTTATTTTTTTTTAAGCAATTGGGGTTAAGTAACTTGCTCAAGGTTACACGGCCAGTTATTTCTGGGTGTGGTGCTAAGCATCTGATCCCGGATTTGATCCCCAGGTCATTCCTGGGGACACTGGGGCTGGTGCTCTTACTCACTGAGCCACCTGGCCGCCCCTAACCTCAGAGTTATTTTTACCTGCATTTCTCTTAATATTAGTGATTTGGGACATTGTTTTATATGACTAATAGTTTGTAATTCTTTTAAAATTGCTTTGTTTATAGACTTTGACCACATATATTAGGAAATGGCTTTTAATCTTATGTATTTCTATTAATTATCTATGTATCTTGGATATCAAACTCTTAGAAATTTGATTTTTACCCCATCTTCTTCAGATACATTATTTTTTTAAAGTTTTCACTGATATCTTTTGTTTATACATGTTTATGCAAAATTCCTCACCCCTATTCCTCTCTACTCCTAACTCAATGAAACTTCCCTTTTCAAAAAGACACACAGTTGAGCAAAAATAATAAAACTGAGACGATGGGTGGAAGCCTATGAAATATTCTTTATTCATAGTTTCCCACATCTCCAAAGAAAGGAGGGAGGTGCATTTCTTTACCTGTTCCCCAGAATTAAGATTGGTCATTATAATTACAAAACATTTGGCTTCATTTTCATGTTCATTTCATTTATAATCGTCATGACTTATTTGGTTTTTCTGGTTCTACTTTCTGCACACCACAACGGTTCACCCAAATCTCTGTTTTACTTTGTCTTCTTCATATTCATGAGTTTTCATGGCGGAATAATATTCCATTGTGTTCACATTCCACAGTTTGTTCAGATATCCTCCTATAGATCCCCACATTATTTCCAGTTCTTTGCTTCCACAAAGAGGGCTACTATGAATACTTTGGTATATATGGGATTTTTCTTTCTATCTCTCACCTTGGTGTATATACCCAAGAGTAGGATCCCTGAATCAAAGTGGATGCACAGTCTAATAACCCTTTAGCCCTGTTTCTAATAATTTGACTTTTCCTCATAAAAGTTGAATATTGAAAAAAAAGCCATTTGAATTTTTATCGAGGTAATAATTCCTGGATGGTGAGTTAGATTTTATCACTTATGGAATCAAGAAAAGATTGCTTTAATTCTATCACTCAATATTTCACATTTGTCTTGTCTATGCCCCTCTCTCTGTCACTCTCTCTCTCTCTCTCTCTCTCTCTCTCTCTCTCTCTCTCTCT
>NW_027187347.1:17372905-17407725 GCF_028583685.1 Petaurus breviceps papuanus
CTCTCTCTCTCTCTCTCTCTCTCTCTCTCTCTCTCTCTCTAACAGTTGCTGAATAGGGGAGGACTTCCTATTAAGCTACAAATGAATGAAATAAGTTACAAGCCAGCAGTATATGACTACTTAATAAACTTGGAAGTTAAGAAATCCCGGCAAGCATTGTAGAGCATATGGGACCTAACAGGTCTGGTCTATGTTGTATTAGGTCAGCCTACATCTCAGGTAATGTTTCCTTCTTGGGCACCACATTTTAAGAGGTACATGCCCAGAGGATAGTCACCACATAGAAGGAGCCATATTTTAGGAGGAATTGTTGATGGAACTGGTTTTTTTTTTTTACCTGTTTTCAGATCTGGCCTCAGACATTTTCTAGTTGTGTGACCCTGGGAAAATCACTTAATATCTATCAAACTCAGGGTGGCTAGGTGGCGCAGTGAATAGAGCACTGGCCCTGGAGTCAGGAGGACCTGAGTTCAAATGTGGCCTAAGACACTTAACACTTACTAGCCATGTGACCTTGGGCAAGTCACTTAACCCTAATTGCCTTGCCCTCCCCCCTCCAAAAAAGAAAGTAAAAAACAAAACAAAAATTTCTATCAACCTCAATATCTTTATCTGTAAAACAGCAATAATAATAACACCTACCTTCCAGGGTTATTGTGAGGATAGAATGACATAATATTTGTAAAGCAGTTTATTTTGTTAAACGTTTCCTATTTACAAGTTTTCAAGTATAAGAATGAAGCATGTATATTTTAAACATCTTAAGGAACTTTTCCATAAACTTTTCCATCTGTCTAGATAACCTTAATAACACTTGGGCAGCTAGGTGGTATGGTGGCTAGAGGGCTAGTCCTGTAGTCAGGAAGAGTCCTATTTATGGATTCAAATCTAGTCTTGGATATGACCCTGTGATGATTTTTTAAATCAT
Organism: Petaurus breviceps papuanus; assembly: GCF_028583685.1. NCBI lineage: Eukaryota > Metazoa > Chordata > Mammalia > Diprotodontia > Petauridae > Petaurus > Petaurus breviceps. The sequence goes on from NW_027187347.1 coordinate 17,373,834, forward strand.
AGAGACTTTGTTGTTCCTTTTTTATTTTTGGTTCCAAATTCTCTCCCTTTCTGCCCCCCTCCCCGACCTTTCCCACTCAATTAGAAGGCAAGATAAATAAAATCTAATACAAATATGTATAGTCATTCAAAACAAATGTCTGCATTAGCCATGTCTCCCCTGCCCCTCCGCACAAAAAAAAAAAAACCAAGAAAAATTTAAAAAGAGAAAAAATAAAGCTTTAATCTGCATTTTGAGTCCATAGCTCTGTATCTAGTGGTTCCATTATGAGTTCTTTGGAATAGAGATGGGTCATTGTATCTATCAGAACTACCATGTTTTTCAAAGTTCATTATCTTTACAATATTGCTGTTACTATATTGATTGTTCTCCTGGTTCTACTCACTTTACTTTACATCAGTTCATATAGGTCTTCTAAGTTTTTTCTGAAACTATCCTCTTTACCATTCCTTAAGCATAATATCAATACTCATATTTTACATATGAAGTGATTTGCCCAAGGTGACAAGGGAGTAAGAGGTCCCTTGCTCTTTCCGCAATATCCCGCTTCCCTCTCACCTGATAATTCACAAATCTTAATGTTTGAAATAAAATATAAAAATATTACATCGCATAGATATGTTTTATTTAGTTAGTGGCATCAACAGTAGATTGATAGACTGTGTTTCAAGAGGTGAGGGCCTACCTAAAATGGGCTTTCAGACCAAAGTGGAATTTTCTAGGATTTGGATTCTGAGTCAGCCTGAGGCCATTCTTGGCAGTATCATAAGAAATCAGAATCCTGCTGTTCTTATAAAAAAAAGAAAAGAAAAAAGAAATTCCCTTCAAGATGGCAGATGGGGCAGGATGTCCCAGGTTCTACATAATTAATTACATCTCCTGAAGTATTGGTGGCTTTGCCTATGCTTACTTGTTGGCAGCCTAATCATAATCAACAGTTTTGGAGAGTTTCTTCCATTCTCCCAGCCACTCCTCCAGCTACAGGAAGTGGGGGTGGGGGTTAGGGGAGTGGGGAGAACAGAGTTTATGTTGGTTGTGCTGACTTTACAAAGAGCTGGCTGGGGCAGAGTGGAGTACTTATGATCTAATCAGGCTACAGAACAATTGCCAAATCTGACATTGTCACCACCTACATTTTCCAATTGTTCTCAGCTAGGGGTTGATTTATTTCTGACTTGCACAGGGCACCATGAACAAACCACTCCCAGAAGTAATTTCCATAGGCCTGGGCTGCAGGTGTACATGTGGTCGGTCCCTTTCACTTTGTGTCCCAGGGAAGCTTGCTGCCCAGTCCTTACCCTCACTGTCTCCAAGTGTGAGAAGCAGGGTGAGGGTTTTAGAAAGTGACGCCCTACATTTATACAATACCAAAATGCTCCCACATACATCATCCCTTTGAATCTTACAATAACAATGAGGTATTATGATTCTAATTTTATAGACTAGGAAGTGGAGATTAAGAAATTTAATATGTTGGAGGCATTGTGCTAAGTGCAGGGACTAGGACAAGGGTTAACTACTTTGTCATGGTCCTCTTTGGCAGTCAGGTGAATTCTAGGGACCTCTTCTCAGAATTTTTTAAAAAATGCATAATTGAAGGAAATGCCAAATTTCAGTTAGAGATCAATGAAAATATAAATTTAAACTTTCCCCATTAGACCCCCTGAAATCTATCTACGGACTCCTTAGAGGTCCATAAAACCAAGGTTAAGAGATCTTGGACTACAAGCTAGGTTTATTGACTACCAATGCCCTATCTACTACAGTGTTTCCCCGACAATAAGATCTATCCCGAAAATAAGCCCTCCCCTTACTGTGTAAGATTCCTCTAAAATAAGCCCTCCCCCGAAAATAAGCCCTATTGAGATTGCTACTGTAGTGAAGGTGATCCCCTGCGCTACACGCTACATTACGGTACCTTCTGTATGCACCGTCCCCCCCCCTGTGAAACGCACGCCACGCTCCGAGCTGCATCCAATCAGAGCTGCAGCAGTGAGCGCATCATCCTGTTCTTCCCCAGTGATGTGCTTATTGAATAAAGGTACATTTTTTTGTTCACATTTACCTGTTTATTAAAATTGCTGTCAATGTTCATTAAAATAAGCCCTCCCCTGAAAATAAGCCCTCTGGTGTTTTTCTGTCCAAAAAAAATAATAAGACAGTGTCTTATTATCGGGGAAACACGGTATACAAGACAACACTACAACAGCAACAATTAACATTAAGTGTTCACTATCTGCCAGGTATTATGTTGAGCCCTGGGAATACAAATATAAGCGAAAAGAAAGACAGTTCCCACCCTCAAGGAGCTTGTTTTCTAGTGAAGGAAGATAACACATAAAAAGATTCTGCTGGGGTTGGCAGAGAAAGTCTGGAGAGTCAGGATTGTACCCTGGAAAGGAATGAAGACATGGTTTACCTGGGCCTCTCCCTTAAAATGGAGGTTTGGGGAGGAATCAGCCAACAGGTGAGAGTACTTTCAGTGTAAAAAGTAATCCAGGGCTAGAGTGTCTTTGCAGGGTGAAGAGGTTTCCATGCCATGGTACAGATATAATGCTTATAGACACTACATTTGTGTATGAGCAGTGGCCTAGGAAGTGGCCATCTTCCATCTTCTTAGAATAATCCTGGAATAATCCACTAGCTCCTGCTGAACTGGGGCTTTCCTTCTGCCAATTAGAAACTCCTATCACAACCTGGGCTCACTCAATGAATAAAATAATGACTCATTTATTCAGCACTAAGAAGCAGCAGGGCATAGTGGACAGAGAGCCAGGCTGTGGGTCAGGAAGATCTGGTGTCAAGTTCTGCATTGGATGTGTGACCATGGGCAAGTCCCTCAGAGTGAAAGTTGAAGAACAGGCAATGACCTGCATTGGTGAAAGAAGCTTCCTTACCTGGGAGCTCCCTGTACCAATGAACTAATATTTTCACTATCTATAGATAAATGGAAACATACATTTATGTTTGTCTGTATTTACACATTACAAATGTATGTGTGTATATATGTATATATAAAATATTGCCAATATTTTGCTAAATCCGACATTGTCATCTCCTATGCTTTTCAATTTTATATATACATATGTATATATATGTATGTGTGTGTGTAACATTTTGGAAACTTTACAATGTTCTATAAAAGTTGGCTATTATTCTAGAATTATATATGTATATTTATGTATATACATATACATTTTCAGTTATATTAAATATAATTACATTTTCAATTGTTATACATAATAAAACATTTTGGAAACTTTACAATGCTCTATAAAAGTTGGATCTATATCTATATATTAAACATTTGGGGAAACTTTATAATGTTCTATAAAAGTATGTGTGTAGGCAGCTTTTATAGAGCATTGTAAAGTTTCCAAAATGTTTTATTTAAGCCTCATGGCAATCCTATGAGGTAGATACTACTAACATCATCCCTATTTTACAGATGAGGAAACTGAGACTCAGAGAGAGAGAGAGAGTGGCTTGCTATGTTCATATCACTGGTATCATAGACTACTTTCAAAGTCAGGTCTCTCTGACTCCAAATTCAACATTGTATACAGTATACTAGAGATTCTCAAAACTGAGGACACCTTTACACTCTTAAAAATAATTGAGGACCCCAATGAGCTTTTGTTTATGTGGTTTCTATCTATTGATTACTATATTAGAAATAAAAACGTTAAATTATGAATTGAAGAACAATAGTAAACCTATTGCATTTTCATATTAACATTTTCATGAGAAACAACTTCCAAAATAAAAAAAATAGCAAGAAGGGCATTGTTTTACATATTTGCAAATCTCTTTAATGTCTGACATAACAAAAGACAGCTGCACTCTCAAGTTTGCTTCTCCATTTAATTTGTTGCATTATCTGTTTCAAAAAGCTGTTTTATCTGAAGCATGCAAAGAAAATCAAGCCTTACACAGATATGTTGATGGGAAAGGGAAAGTATTTTAATAGACAAATAACATCTTAGTATTATTATGAAAATAGTTTTGATTTTGCAAACCCCCTGAAAGGGTCTCAATGATCTAAAAGAATCTGCAGACTACACTTTCAGAACCTCTGCACAATAAAATGTTGTCTCTCAGATATATAAATATTGTTTTCCCCAGCTTATTGACATGGAAACTGATTTTTTTTTTGGTGGATCTATTGTGTATTAAGCATAATGTTTAGTACTGTGGGGGATATAGGTCCCTTCCTTAAAAGTCTTTGTTAAGGAAGAAGACATATGTATAAACCTGTAGAGAACCATACAAGCCTAGATTATTTGATAAAGATTCTAAGTGTGTTAAATGGTCAGAGAAGAAAGAGGTCAATGTCTGGCTGTGGAGACTGCATGAAGAAGGTGGTACTTGATGAGGCACTGAATGATAAGTAGAATTTAGATGAGGAGAGAGAAAGGAAGCAGGCATTTTTGTTTGGGCAAAAAGCAGAAGGAAAGGCATAGAGGTTATGGCAATAAATAGGAAATCTACAGGGGACAGAGAGGAGCCGGGCTTACTGGGGAGATCCTTTTGGGGAGTAATGAGAAATACGTTATATAGGTAGGATGAAACCAGATGTAGGAAAAACCATAGGTTTTTAGGTTTTATGTGTTAAGGAATAGGGAACCATGGTAGGTTCTGGAGCAGGTAAGTGACATCATGAATTAGTTTTTTAAGTAAGATTAGCCTAGCAGCAGAGCCATGTATCACCCCAAAAGGAGGTGGGCCAGTCATGCTGTGAGAGTGAGTGATAACAGATGGAAAGGCTTAGTGTTTTACCAGTATCCATGAAATATTAAAAAACAAGGAGGAAGATCTTTAACATGTTGGGTAGATTATCTGTAGACAATTTACGGAAGAACATAGACAAGATCGACATGAATACAGGGAATTAAAAAAACTTAACCATCTGGTTCTATGTTTTTATGTATTCATGGTAACCAGACAATTGGTTAGTTCCACTTCTGTTTATAAGTATTACAGGTGGCATAATTATGGTTCTAATATGAATCTTCAACTGTCCATTTTGTTAATAGAGAAACATGGATTTTGTTGCTTCATAAATTTAAAAATTATCTTTTTAGTTATTTAAAAGGTATGTAATACATTTTTAAGTTAATCCTAACTCATTCTAAACATGTATTCCTCTATGATCCTTGGCTGTGAGTAGGGAAAGAAAGTGGAGCCAGAGGTATCAGAGCCAAATAATGTGTATGTTGGATGGAAAGCTGGAATGGGATCAGGCAAGGATGAAAACAGTGGTACCCATTTTAAACTCTAGTTTGGGAATGGAAGAGTTCTCTTTTTCCTTAAAAAAAAAGTGTGGAAACTTGTTTTGCTTGGCTATGCATATTTTAACAAGAGTTTTCTTTTTCTTTTTAATGGAGGGGGAGGAAGGAGGTAGAGAAGGTGAATTTTTGTTAATTGAAAAAAAAATTTTAAACTAAAACTGTTATTGATCATTTAAAATTCTCCTACATTAAAAAAAAAAATCTACATTTCAGGATATATCCTTCTCCTTTCCACATATGTAGCAAGCTATCCCTTTTAACAAAGAAGGAAGAAAAGTCGGTTGGGGGCACAGGGTGTTGTTCAGCAAAACCAAATAAAGCCCACCAAGCCTGACAGCGTGTTCCATATGCATGTTCCATTCCCAGAGTCCACCATCTTTGTTCAGAAGAGAGAAGGTTTATTTTCTCTTCTAGAAGAGATGTTAATAAATCTTTGGAAAAAGAAAAACAGACCAACCATCCCAAAGACAAAATTTTTGTATACAAACTTAACAGGGGGCTAAGCCTTAGGGAAGTATAAAAATTAACAATTTTAAAAATAGAAATATAAGCTGTTTCATTTACTGGTTTGAATAGTAGAGGCAATTATAGAACATTAAAACATGTGGCAATTGCTGTAAAAATAAGAACAATAAGAAAATGAGAAAACAAATCACATTTATTACTTATAACAATAAATTATAAATCTGAATGGACCACAAAACTAATTAACAATAAGCAATAAATCTGAAGTCAGAAAACTAGAAACACCCTGAATGTCCGACATCAGAATGGTTAAATAAATTGATACATTAAGTAATAATAATCATAGTTAATATTTATATAGTACTTACAGTGTTCCAAGTACAGCAACTCTGAAGGTAGGTGCTATCTCGTTTAGTCATTTTTCAGTTGTGTCTGAGTCTTGGTGACTCCATTTGGGGTTTTCTTGGGAAAGACACTGGAATGGTTTGCCATTTCCTTTTCCAGCTTGTTTTACAGATGAGGAAACTGAGGCAAACAGGGTTAAGTGATTTGTTCAGAGTCAGACAACTAGTAAAATATCTGAGGCCAGATGTGAATTCAGGAAGAGGAATCTTCCTGACTCCAGACCCACCACTCTATCCACTGTGCTACCTAGCTGCCATGTTTTTTTTTTTTTTTAAAGCAATTGGGGTTAAGTAACTTGCTCAAGGTTACACGGCCAGGTGTTTCTGGGTGGGTGCTAAGTGTCTGAGCCCGGGATTCGATCCCCAGGTCATCCCGACACTGGAGCCAGTGCTATTACTTGCTGTGCTACCTGGCCACCCCTTAGCTGCCATGTTTTAACGTGAAATAATGATAAAGGTGGAAAAAGATCTGGAGAAGTGGAAGATGGAGACCTTGGGGAGAAATAAGAATGGGACAAAGATATTGTGATGGGAGGGAGGTGTGGTGTAGCATTTTATTAAGTGATGTGGTTAGTCTTCAAGGATACCAACACAGATTTGAAATGGCTCTTACTCGGAGCTTTATGCTTTATGAGGGAAACATGTACCTGTAAGAAGCAGATAAAAGCATATATACAAAATAGAAGGTAATTTGGAGCAAGGGAAGGCCCTAACAGCTGGAGAGGATTAGGATAGGCTGGGATGTCTGAGCTGAGCTTTAAAGGATACTAGGGATTATTCTAAGAGGTAGAAGTAAGGACATTTCATTCCAGACTGAGAACAGACTGTACAAAGACATGGCAATGAGACATGGACTGCTCAGCAAGTTGGTATAGAATTCATGAAGGGTAGTAATGCCTAATAAATCTGGAAAGATAAGATGGAACCAGATTGTGAAGGGTTTTAAATGCCAAACAAAGGAATTTGTTTTTTACTCTAGAGCTAATAGGGAACCACTAGAGCTTCTTGAGGGAAAAAAATGCCTTTAGGAATGTCATTTTGATAGATATATTGAAGACGTATTAATTTTTTAGTGGTATTTTATTTTTTGCAATTACAAGTAAAGACAATTTAAAAATATTTTTTAAATAAGATTTTGAGTTTCAAGTTGAAGATGTATTTATCTTTTAATAGTATTTTTTTCAATTACAGGTAAAGACAATTTTTAGTATTCTTTTTTTATAAGATTTTGAGTTCCAGATTTTTCTCCCTTCCTTTCTCCCCCCTCCTCCCTAAGACAGTAAGCATTTGATATAAGCTATATATGTGCGATCACATAAAACCTGTTTCCATATCAGTAATGCTATGAAAGAAGAAGCAGAACAAAAGGAACAAACTCCAAAAAACTTCATGCTTCAAACTGCATTCAAATGCCATCATTTCTCTCTCTGGATGTGGATAGTATTTTCCATCATGAGTTTTTGGAATTGTCTTGGATCGTTGTATGGTTGATGAGAATTAAGTCAATCACAGTTGATTATCATACAATGTTGCTATAACTGTTGTTGCTATAAAGTTCTCCTGGTTCTGCTCACTTTATTCAGTATCAGTTTATGTAAATCTTTCCAGGTTTTTCTGAAATCTGACTACTCATCATTTCTTATAACACAATAGTATTCCATCACAAACATGTACCACAACTTGTTCAGCCATTCCCCAATTGATGGGCATCCTCTCAATTTCTGATTCTTTGACACCACAAAAAGAGCTGCTATAAATATTTTTGTGCATGTAGGTCCTTTCCCCCTTTTTATGATCTCTTGGGGATATAGACCTAGCAGTGGTATTACTAGATCAAAGGATATGCACAGTTTGATTAACCTTTGGATGTAGTTCCACATTGCTCTTCAGAATGGTTGGATCAGTTCACAACTCCACCAACAATGCATTGGTGTCCCAATTTCTACACATCTCCAACATTTATTATTTTCTTTTTCTGTCATATTAGCCAATCTTATAGGTGTGAGGTGGGACATCAGAGTTGTTTTAATGTGCATTTCTCTAATCAATAATGATTTAGAGCATTTTTTCATATGACTTTAGATAGCTTTGTTTTTAAGATGTAATAAAGAGGAGAAAAACAAGAGTCAGAGAGACCATTAATGAGCAGTCCATTGCAATAGTCCAGGCTAGAGGTAATGAGGGCCTGAACTAAGGTGGAAATGTGTGAATGGAGAGAGAGAGGCAGATGAAAGCAATATCGTGGAGGTAGAATAAAAATGAATGAATGAAAAAACATTTATTAAGGCTTACCAATGTGCTAGTCTCTGTGTTAACAATAATAAGCAAAGAGGATAAAAGTACAAAAGTGAGACTGTCCTAGCCCTCTAGGAGCCTACATTTTTTCTTTTAAAATTTTATTCTGAAAGGAAACACCAAAAAAGAAAAAAGTAGAACATAAGATAGGATTATATGGGAAACTATGAATCTCTATTCCATGCGACTTGCCTTTTTAAAAGTACATAATATTACATTGCTTTCAAAGTCGTCCTCTTTTTCTGTGCTTTATTCTGAACTTGCTTCTTTTCTCTGCTGTGTTTTTAAATTTTTTTTTTTCAATCACCCCTTTGTCTTTTTTTTGGGCATCGCTATTGACTGCTAGATCCCCTCTTTTCCCTCAAATTTCTGTCCCAATTTAAAAATAACAACCTTATAACAAATAAGCATAGTCAAGGAAAATAAATTCACATAGTCCCGTGCCCCAAAATGTATGTCACTTTCTGAAGAAACTTATATTTGAATAGGGGAACCCTACACATTTAGGGAGTGGTGGCCAGAGCTGGGTGTTTTGGTCTGGGAAGTCACTGGGGTGGTGAGTGGAACAATAGGGGAGTCAATTGACACACCCTTTCCAGAGGCAATGATAGGGTTGTTTTGAATACTGTTCCCAGAGCAAAAAGTGGAAGCAGATGGGGTGCAGACATCTGGGACTGGAAAATGATCAGGGTGAAACAGCATGGCCAGGTCTGAGTCTTCAACTTCAAATGGAATTTGCATTTGAAATGTTTAAGAATTCATTGGTCATCTCAGTGACATTCAAATGACATTTCTGCAAATTGTAAACAGAATCGGATAGTTTATGAACCTGAAAATCAATAGGTTTAGCCAGCTGTACATATGGTTCCCAGTGCCTCACTTCCTGGATTTCAGAGTATTGTAAGGAGTAAGTCACCTTCTTTTTATAAGGTAATTCCCCTCCCTTGTTCCTGAGCTGCTCCATGTTTTGTGATCTTTTGTGGCCACAAAAACCTTTGTGGTCAGGTTGGCCAGGTGGTGTAGTGAATAGAGCATTGGCCCTGGAGTCAAGATGACCAGAATTCAAATCCAGCCTCAGACACTTCACACACACACACACACACACACACACACACACACACACACACACACACACACTAGCCGTGTGACCTTGGGCAAGTCACTTAACCCCAATTGCCCTACTGTCCCCCCTCCAAAAAGCAAAAAAAAAAAAAAAACCCAAACCTTTGTGGTCAACAATTGTGTTCCTTAAGTCTGTCCTTTCCATTTTTGGAAGACCACCTCCTTTTATCGGCTTCTCTCTTTTATCCTTCACTTTTATCTGGCTATCCATTGCTCAAATTCAACTTCAGCAAAGCCACACCCTTAGGATCAAGGATGGGATGATGGAAGGGGTAGGTCCCCTTTAATGGCAAGAGAATGTTAAGAATTCAAAGCTAGACATTCAGTACAGAACTGGGGGGCTGCTGAAATGTTGATGAGTAGGGAAATGGATGCTTGGCAGGGCACTTGCATATGGCGAATGTCTTTCTGTGGCTTCCTCTTCACCATGCTGCCTGTCTTCTATTGAGGTTTCAGAAATTCATCTGTGATATCTCTATCCACAGAGCCCCTCTTCATCACCTGCAGGTTTGTGAACCTAAAAATATTGCTGCCTCTCAGACTGGCAGATGGCCAAAATAGATATTTTTTTTCTAACTCTCACGGTGTCTTGTAAATAGAACCCAAGGAGGAGAAGATTGGGTTTATTGGAGCCACAGAGACTGTCCAAAACCAGCACATACTGGGTTAGAATTAAATATTTCATAATGGCTTTTGTCTTTCCTAAGACTCTTTTTTTTTGGAGGGGGCAAGGCAATTGGGGTTAAGTGACTTGCCCAAGGTCACACAGCTAGTAAGAGTGTCAAGTGTCTGAGGCTGGATTTGAACTCAGGCCCTTCTTACTCCAGGACCAGTGTTCTATTCACTGCCACCAAGCTGCCCATTCCTGAGACTTTCTGAAGGCAGCTAGGTAGTTCAATGGATAAAGCATTGGGCCTGGGGTCAGGAGGACCTGGAGTTCAAATGTAATCTCAGACACTAGCTGTGTGACCTTGAATAAGTCACTTAATATCTGTTTGTTTTAATCCTCTAGAGAAGGAAATGTCAAACTTCTCCAGTATCTCAGCCAAGAAAATCCCATGGACCATGTGGCCACGGGGTCATGAAGAGTTGGTCTCAACAACAAGACTTTTTTTGCTTTATTCTGTATGTTGTAGTCTTTTTATAATACTACCAGAGTCTGTTTTTCCTCTTGGCCTATATTTGGACTCAAGGGTGTGCTGGTAAATATTTAACAACTAGCTCTCTGCAAAAAAAAAAAAAATTACACACTATATACTTTTAAGATTAATTGGTACTTAACATTTTATTCATTGCCTCTTAGACTGGCAGATAATAAAAAACTTGTCTAGATAATAAAAAACAAAAAATCGAGCCTTGTTTGATGTAATTGCCTTTCAAGATTTAAATATTCACATTGAAAATTTAACAATGAGCTCTTAAGCTGGCTCCAGCACACCATAAAGAAAGATGTCATACTCAGGAAGGAATGGAAGACAGTGGGGTACAGTGGAGAGAGCATTGGATTTGGCATGAGAAGACCTAGGTTTGACTGGCTTGGCTACTTTCTCCCGTTACCTCAGGAAACTCACACATAAATAATAATAATCACTGTACCTCTGGGCCTAGGACTTCTTATCTGCAAAAGGAAGCAGGGGAGTCAGATATTATCACTAAAATTCCTAACACAAAACACCAGAGTGACCATCCAATTCTACTTATATTTTGAAAAGATAGGACTCCAAAATGACAGGGCCTACCAGGGTCATTAGGATTTAAAATTGAACAGGACCTTAGTCCAAATTTTTAATTTTATAATTTTAGGTAACTCAGGTTTGCACAAGGTGGGGAAGAGAAGGAATGTGCCTATATATTATAGCACTTAATATCTGCCAGGCACAGTGCTAAGTGCTTCACAAATATTATCACATTTGATCCTCGAAACAACCTTTTGAGGTAGGTGCTGTTATTTAATTCCATTTTACAGTTGAGGAAATTGAGGCAGACAGAGGTTGAATACCTTACCTAGGTTTATGCAGCTGGTAATATAGGCTAAATTTGAACTCACATCTTCCTGACTTTTGATCCAGCCCTCTAGATCCACTATGCCACCTAGCTATATATACCTAAGTATGGCACAAGTGCTAAGTATCAGAGTCTCAATTTAAACACAGGTTCCCTGACTTTAAATTACAATGCCTTGTGAGTTATCTATTTGAATCAGTAAGTATTTACTGAGTAGCCACTAAATGCCTAGCACTGTTTAAAAAAAAAATTGATTCCCCATTTTAGACATCACATTTCTTTACCAATGTACCCCTCCCCAGCAAGCCTTTCCTTGTAACAAAAACTTATGAAGCTGGTCATTGTGGCATACCACATCCATAGTACTCATGCCTTTTCCAAGAAAGGAGGGAAACCAGAGCACTCTTTTCATATATAAATAACATAGCTTCTCAGCTCAGTGAATAACAAGAATGTTCTTCTGTGTCCATTAAAGTATATTCTTTTTTCTTTTAATTTTTAAAATTTTATTTTATGAAATTTGTTTATCTACTTTTAGTTTACAACATTCAGTTCCACAATCCCTTGAGTTCCAAATTTTCTCCCCCTTCCTCTTCTCCCCCCCCCTCCCCTGCCATGGCGGCATGTAATTCGATATAGGCTCTACAAATACCTCATGAAGGTATATTCTTGAGCAGAGCATGATTTATAAATTATTATTCCATCAATAGCTACAGATTTGTGCTGGTCCATCCAAGCTCTTTCTCCTGGTGCTTCTCACAGCCAATAGCTTACATTCACAAGAGAGATAGTTGGGGTTTAAGGTCAGTGACCATAAAAAAATGTATAGCCCTCTGGTTTACAGGGGAAGCAAACCTATGTCCTTGACATCCCAGCTCTATGATCTAATCAGCTGAGCCAACCAACCACAGACAATGGAGGTCCGGGAATAGAGACTGGAGAACATGCAGGGGCGGAGGGGGAAACCAGGGTGAAAGAAAAGAAATGACTCAGTTAAGAACAAAGACACTGGGATGGGAGAAACATCAATTATATTTGAGCAGGATGTCTCCAGGTGTTAAGGAAGCACTTACTCCCTAGAGTAAAGTCTTAATTAACAGGAGGTACCAATCCTGGAAGGATGACAGGTGGGAGGTATTAAAGGCAAGATTTGGTCCAAGAAAATGTTTTTCTTTGGGTGGAAAACAGTGATGTGAGGAGCAGTCTAAGTCTCAGAAAGGGAGATCCTGTGTCAGCCCCCTCCTCCTCAAGTTTCATGTGAAGTTTTTACCATTCATCTTAGTCACACAATTGACCAAAAGATTCAGAGAATGCAAAATCTCACTTAGTTTACTAGTTGAAAATTTAAAAAAATTTTTGATTCAGTAGAAGAAATTACAGCCTTAAAAGACTCTCCAGCAAGGTATTTCTTGTTGGATATGTTGAGATAAAAGAAAATTCATGAGTGACTGTGATAAAAGAGACAAACTTTAATAAGACCTTTTGATTATTAATAGCAATCAGGGCATGAACCAGGGATGCTTGATAAAGGTGTTTACCACTGGGTTGAGATGTCAAGTATGAGACAAGCAGGACTGTTCCAAAGTTAGTGTGTTGTTTAATTATATTCTTGTTTTAGAAGCAAGTTATATGTATTAGATTCCTAATTTCAAATATAATCATCTTTTTCTGTTCTTTGTATATGAAAATGAATGTTTGTGTTTTTTGGTATTGGTCCCATTCAGAATAACAAAAGATAAAACAATATTTTAAAATGTCTAGTATTCCTAGTAAATGGTGAGTCAATGTCTATGACTATTATGTATATGTGGAATATATTTGATATAACAATAAATCATAATTATATTTTATATTATAATATATAATATGTAATATATTGTATAATATAATGTATGTTATACATTGTAATGTTTGATGGAACATTACAGAGCTTTCTAAATCAGATTTGCAACCATTCAAAAGAGCCATCATTGGGAGAGGGGGCATAAAACTATGTTGAGTTACACAGAATTGGATTAGTTTTCCTTTTTTTTTACCTTTTTTTTTTTGGAGGGCAATTGGGGTAACTTGCCCAACGTCACACAGCTAGGTTTTTGTATGTGTGTGTTAAGTGTCTGAGGCTGGTCCTTCTGACACCGGGGCCGGCACTCTACTCACTGCGCCACCTAGCCGCCCCATTAGTTGTCCTTTTAATACATAGAGGGCTGCATGAAGCATAATATGGGTTAGTTCCAGGGTTGGAAAGGTAAGGAACGCAGGTGTTCTGGAGAGAGAAGAAAGAGGAGTAAATTAGGGAATTGTTTTTACAAAATATGGGGTTGGTTCTCTCTTATATTTTCCTCAATGTCCTTGAATATGGAGGTTTATCTGTCTCAAAAGAAAGGTTCACCTTAACTTTAGCTTACAATACTCCACTCATTCCCTTTCTAGCCAAGTAGGACTGGTCACTCACCCCTGAAAAAGTTTCATCCTGCTTCCTGATTTCCCCTGTGCCTGCACTCATACCATTCCTTATAACGGGGTTCAGATCCTGTTTCTGCTTCTTAGTAGTCACATGACCTCTTTGGACCTCAGATGCCTTATCTGTATACGGGGATTGTACTGATGGCCTCTAAGGTCAATTAAATCTTGGATCCATTTATACTATACTAACTAAATAATCTTTTCTCTTCACTAAGACTTGTTAATGTCATTCCTTATCTATCCAAGTGAAGGAATAATTTATCTTTGGATGCAATTAGCTTCCTGATGGGGATGTGGACCTCAGCCTTTAGATCCATGGTCTAGAAAATTACAAGGATAGAAGCTTGTATGTGTCTTGTCTAAGTAGGTGGTTAAGGATGAAGTAGTGTGACAGCAGAAAGGCACTGACTACGGCAGCAGAAGACCTGAGTTTCACTGCTGTTTCTACCACTTATCTCCATGTGATATTGAGAAATCCTCCCTGAGTCTATGATTTCTTCATGTGTAAAATGGAGGGGATGGCATATAGTTAGATGGGCTCTGTGGTCCCTATCAACTCTAAATCTATGGTCCTGCAAAATTATTTGAAGTTCAGAGGGTGTTCTGGAATTTTTTTAAGTGCTGAGATTGGAAAAGAAGACCAAGAGAAATAACATACCCCTCCCTGCCCCACCATTCATTTTCATTTTTCTTAATTTAAACACCTGCTACCATTCACAGTTGCAAGCAGAGGTTCTTTTTTTATTTAAGTAACTATTTTCAATGAAGAGCCATTTAGTTCTCTTTCTTTTTGTTGTTCAGTTGTTTCACTTGTGTATAGCTCTTGTCACCCTATTGGGGTTTTCTTTGGCAAAGATATGGGAATGGTTTGCCATTTCCTTCTCTAGCTCATTTTAACAGTTAAGGAAACTGAGGCAAACAGAGTTAATTAATTTGCCCAGGGACACACAGCTATTAAGTTAGGTCTTCCTGACTCCAGGCCTTCTATACCATCTAACTGCCTCTTCCTTTTCTCCTACCCTGCCCAGTTGGGAGAAGAAGAAAAAACTTTGGGGACAAATATGAATAGTCAAGGAAAACAAATTCAGGAATTTGTTTGTCCAAAATAAAATGGCAATTTAGTAGTTGATAATAATCATTATAAGTCCTCTAGAATAAATCAGCAAATATATATATATTTTGGGGTTTTTTTTTTGGAGGGCAGTTGGGGTTAAGTGACTTGCCCAAAGTCGCACAGCTAGTGTGTCAAGCATCTGAGGCTGAATTTGAACTCAGGTCCTCCTGATTCCAGGGAATAGACTCACAGCTCTATTCACTGTGCTACCTAGCCACCCCACCCAGCAAATATTTTATTAAACATCTACAATTTTTCTATCCCTATGCTAGGCTCCAGAGATACAAGTACAAAGAATGAAACAAAGTCCTACTCATCTATAACAAGCTTACATTGCTGTTGGTCATTGCATTGATCAGAGTTCTTAGTTTTTGAAATTGTTTGACTCTACCATAAATAGTATTGCTATCGTATAAACTCTTCTGGTTCTGCACACTTCAATCTATACTAGTTCCTACAAATCTTAGATTTCTCTGAAACTATTCCCTTAATCATTTCTTGTAGCACAATAGCATTGTTGCATTGCATTCATATACCGTAAATCCCAAATCAACTCAGTTTCTAGTTCTTTGTCATTTTAAAAATTGCTGTCTATCTAAAATAAATTTTAAAAATTAAATTATTTAAAAATAAAAATGTTTTTATAGGGGGTCCTTTTCCTCTTTGATCTCTGAGGGATAAGCCTAGTCACTATGTCATCTGGGTCAGAGGATCCACACAGTTTAGTCACTTTGGGGGCATTGCTCAAAATTTGCTTTCCAGAATGACGGAGTCAATTCACAGTTCCACCAACAGTACATTGGTGTGCCTGTTCCACCCCCCCCGCCCCCCCCACAGCTCCTTCAACATTTTATTTTTTTGTCATTTTTGCCAATCTTATGGATACAGGGTAGAACTCAACAGAGGACCTTAGGAGACTTTAAAAACAATCAATTTCACTTCTCCTTCCTTTATTAGGAAACACTTTTCATATAATGCTGCATGTACTTTGTCTGTGCCAGAGTAGATGGTGTTAATTTAAAGATGCAGCAGGTAGCACTACTATTCAGTTCCCTTGAAATGCCACTGAATTCTTGCCTAGACAGACCCACCATCCAAAATAAATGTTTACTGAATGGAATTCCTTGCCATGCTGGCTGGAATTTGTGAGAAACATTTGCATAACACCTTTCTAGAGTGAGTGTTAACTAGACATTTTCATTTTAAAAATTCACTTCCAAGCTATTAAAAGCCAGACCTGCTAAGGTCTTCACAGTCTCCACAGTTAGAGGGAAATCTGCACCAGGAAGACTGAACTTTGTATTGCTGTATTGCTCCCTTAAAAAAAAAAAGACATCTTTAAAAACAAATATTAGCAAGCATATAATCAATCAATAGGCATTTATAAAGTGTATATCATATGTCGGAGCAAAGAAAGAACTCTTGAGGAGCCTAGATTCTGATGAGGAAAGCAGTATTTATATACAAAGTAGATGCAAGGCAAGAGTGTGTGTGCTGGAGCCAGCTCTCTCACCTGTGTAAGCTGATTGTTAAATTTTTACAATCAGCATTTATATCTCAGTAATCACCAATTGATAACAAATCAGCACTGGCTGGGGCAGCCAGGTAGCTCAGCGAGTAAGAGCACCAGCTCCAATGTCGGTATGACCTGGATCAAATCCGGGCTCAGATACTCAGCACCACACCCAGAAATAACTGGCTGTGTAACCTTGAGCAAGTTACTTAACCCCGATTGCTTTATAAAAAATAAAAATAAAACAAATCAGCACTGGTTCTGTCCCAGTTAAACATTTACTAGGACACCTCTGTATTACTCTGTAACCATCCCTTCAGCTCATGAGGAATACAATCAAAGTCTTAAGGGAATGAAGGTAGGCTAATAATAGTAATAACTTGAATGTGCTTGGTATTTTAATGTTTGCAAATGTTTTACATCCACTATCTTATTTGAGCCTCTGATACAAAGTACCTTTAGAGCAGAAGGCACTGGTAGCTGGGGGGTTGGAGGTGGACTGGAAAAGTCTTTTATAGAAGGAGGTAGATATTTGAACTGGATCTTGAAGGAAAGAAACCAGGAAACCTGAGAAACAGAAATGAGGAGAGAGTGCATTCCAGACATGATGTTGTTGTTCATTCTTAGGATTTGGTTGTTCAATCATTTTTCTGTTGTATCCAACTCTTCATAACTCCATTTGGGGTTTTCTTGGCAGAGATACTGGAGTGGCTTGCCATTTCTTTCTCCAGCTCATTTTTTACAGATGAGGAAATGGAGGCAAACAGGATTAAGAAACTTGTTGTGGGTCACACAGCTAATAAGTGTCTGAGGCTGGATTTGAACTCAGATCTTCCAGACCCCAGGGTAATCACTATCCACTCTGCCACCTATAGTCAATGGTTAAACTCAGACATAGGACAAGGCACAAATCTTTGTAGATAAGGTTTGAAAATTGGGCCTCACAGGGTGTTGCTGACCATTGGAAGCATTAATCCTTTGATCTAATACTTGACTCTACTTATCACAAAATAGATATCTGTAAGCTATAAGAAATCAATCAATACTTATGGAGCCAGAAAATGTTCATTTTGATATACACTACATTTAGTGTAGTGGTCTCAACCCTGTCCTGCTTGTCAGTTTCCTCCTATGAAGCACTTCTCTTCTGTGTATTTTTTAAATGTTTCATACACATTCTTTTCTTCCCCTGCCTCCCATCCATCCCTCTCTTTTTCTCTCTCTCATTCCTAGCACTACCCCCGCACTTTTGCCATTCCCCATGCCATCCCTTGTAACAAAAATTGAGCCAAGCAAAACAAAATTGTGTTGTAATGGGAAGATCTGAAAATCTATGTCTCATTCTATACCTAAATTCCATCTATCATCTCTACCAAGAGGTGGAACACATGTTCCATTATTGATTTTTCTGGAGTCATGATTGATCATTGCACTGATTAGATATGTTAAAGTCTTTCAATTTTTTTTTCTTTTACAATATTGTGGTCATTGAATAAAATATTTCTCTTGGTTCTACTCACTTTACCCTGTTTCAGTTCGCTTTAAATCTTTCTTCCTGTTATAGACTGCCTTACTCATTTCTGTACAGATTAAAAAGGAATTTTTAGGAATTCATCCTAGCAGGAGTTCTAGCTTCTGATAGCATCAACTAAGTGAAAGTCAGACTGGTAAGAGTAAGAAAGAGTATTGGCTGTGAAGACCAAGCTTCAAATCCTGACTCTGATGTCTATGAACTTTGTGACCTTAGCAATTACTAACTGCCTCTGAGCCTCAGTTTCCTCATCTGTAAAAAGAAGAGGTTGGACTTGATGTCCTCTAAGGTTTTCCTTCCAGTTCTAGATCTATAAGTGATCCATCCAACTCTTCCTTGGAACAAATAATAAAAACAGTGAAAACCAAATGACATGGAAAATTCATACCTATTGTTCCCTACCTCTCCAAGAGCCAGAGGAGGGAGGTGTGTTTCATCTACTTCAGTGTTCTTTTGAGGCCTGTTGGAGTCATTGTCTATATTGTTCTCCTGGTTCTGCTTTCTTCAATTTCGTGCTAAAATTTCCACAGGGCTTGCTGGCTCTGGGGAGGGCCTGTGGAGCTATCTGTGCGGGCTTCCTAGCATATGGAGCACAGAGGAAATGCCACCAGATCCCAGAAGGGCAACAAAAAGGCTGACTGATGTGATTGTTGTGGCATTTCGCTTTCTCTGATGCTGGAGAGAGCGTGGCTAGAGTCCTATTGCATATTTTCTAGAGTGTGTTCCTGGAATGTCCACATGACTGCAGGCTGCCTCTCAGAGGAGAGCAGGGCCAACACCATTACAATGGATTTAGGATTGAGCAAAGCACTTATTGCCCCTGGGTTGTTAAGCAAGTTTGACTGCCTAGTAAAATCTTCCATGATGATATAATTAATCAAGTGAAAGCAGGCCATGTCTTATCAGAACCATTCTCCATTCCGAAGTGAAGCAAGTTGCCCAATAGGTCTAGTTTCATCCTAGTTAATGTGGGTCTGCCTAAAGATCCAAAAATGGAAAACTGGGGTCAGATTCTATTTTCACTGGTGTGGACAGTTATGGAGAAGATAACTTGAACTGGAAGGGGTCCCTTCCTCCACTTTCCCACCCCTATCGCTTCAGTTTATAGATGGGGAAACTAGATCCCAGAGAAGTTAAAGTAACTTGACCAAGGTCACACAGGTGATATGAGAGGCAGAATTTGAACCCAGATCAACCAATGCAAGAATGAGTCTCCTTTTGATTCCATTTTATTCAATTCAATAAACATTTATTAAGTACCTACTTCATGTCAGGCATTGTTCTAAGCTTTGAGGATATTAAAAAAAAAAAGAAAGAAAAATAAAAACAGTTCCCACTCCCAAGAAGCTTATAATCTAATGGGGGAATATGCCACACAAGAGGAAGCTAGAAAGGAGGGGGGTGTTGCCAAGTGTAAGTGGCATTTTGTTCCTTGGAGCTGAGACCAAAGCAGGGCTATTTCTTTCAGCTCCCAAATTATGAATCAGTTAATAAACAAATATGTATTAAATAACCAAACAAGGGACAGAGGTGATGATAAAAGATGTAATAGATAATAGATTATTTCAATTTCATTAAATTAAAAAGCTTTTGCATGAGCAAAATTAATACAGGCAGGATAAGAATCACTGAGGAAAAGAAAAGATTTTCTTAATATGATAGGGTTCTGACTTCCAGTATAGGTCACTAACTGCCATTTCTCTTATGTAAATTGTCAAAGACATGAACAATTGTAAA
The DNA here is from genome assembly GCF_028583685.1 of Petaurus breviceps papuanus. NCBI lineage: Eukaryota > Metazoa > Chordata > Mammalia > Diprotodontia > Petauridae > Petaurus > Petaurus breviceps. Next base: position 17,393,773 of record NW_027187347.1, read on the forward strand.
AAGAATTGAAAAATATTAACCATATGAAAAAATGCTTCAAATAGCTAATAATAAGAGAAATGGAAATAAAAATATTTTTAAAGTTTTACATCAAAACTTGGCAAAGAGGTAAAAAGATGGTAATAGTTAATGTTGCAAGGACTGTAGGAAAATGAGTGCAATAAAATGCTATTGATGAAACTGTGAATTGATCCAACTGGTTTTGCAAACAATTTGGAATTATATAAAGAAAGTAACTAAAATGGCTATACCCTTTTTTCCAACATATCTCACTGCTAGGCATATACCCCCCAAGGAAGTCAATGATAGAGAGGCAGGCCATATAGATTTAAATATATATATGGGTGGCCAGATGGTACAGTGAGTAAGAGTGTTGGCCCCAGAGTTGGGAGACCCGGGATAGGTTCTGGCCTCAAGATGCTTACCACCCACACAAAATAACTGGCCGTGTAACCTTGAGCAAGTTACTTAACCCCAATTGCTTTAAAAAAAATACACACACACACACATAATATTTCCTTGATCTTTATACTAACAAAAAACCAGAAACAAAATAGAAACCCACTGAGGATTGTCCAAACACATTGTGGTACATGAATATAATGAAATATTATTATCCCTATACTATAGTCAATCAATCAAACATTTATAAGTTCCTACTATGTATCAATCCCTCTTCTAGGTACTGGGGATACAAAGACAAAAAGTGAAATTATCCCTGCTTTCAAGGAGTATTCTAGTGGTCTAGACAACATGTACATATATGTAAAGTGCTTTACAAAACTTTGAGTGGTATAGAAATGTTAGAGATTATTTCATGATAGAAATGTGTATAGAATAAAAAATAAATGTGAGATCGTTAAATACAAGGTTAGAAATGATGACTAGAGGGAAGCATTAGGAAGACTTATATGCACTGATGTAGAAAGAAATAAACAGAACCAGGAAAACAATATACACAATGAATATAACAATGTAAGTGGAAACAACAACAACAAAACAAATAAAACTAAATGGTGCAAATTATCATAACCAAGTTTGGCCCAAAAAAAGAGATAAAAAAAAAACTCCCTCTTTTGTTTCTTTACATAGTCAGGAGAATGTGGGTATGGAGCACCACCTACACTGTCAGAATTTTTGACAGTGTTGGTTAGCTTTAATGAATTTATGTTTTTTTCTACTTTTTTCTTTTTAAATAAATAAGGGATAGTTCTCTGTAGGACAGAGGAGTGCAAAGAGAAAGCCTGGAAAGTGTAGGTGATATAAGAACAAAACATTTCAATAAAATTTTATTCACAAAAACACTCAATTATCTGGGCTGACCACAGGGAAATAAAGACAAACACAGAAACAGATTCTGCCCTCAAGAGGCTTACATTCAGTGAGGAGGAGGGTGAATAACATTTAAGTAAATGCAAAATACATATATACTGGATAGAAGGTTGTTTGGAGGTGAGGTCCTAGCATCTTCAGAGTGGGGTGATCAGGAAAGGTCTCCTGCAGCAGATAAATTTTAAGCTGAGCTTTGAAGGAAGGTAATTTTTCCTAAACTCTGAGACACCATCCAAAGTAGAAGCCTCTGGCATGCTGATGACTGTGCCCTCTAGTCTGACAGTACAGACAAAAAGATGGATACAAAATTGATGCCAGCTGCACAAGCTTCGCATTGTATATGGATGGGGCAATCTGAACTTGTCAGCGTGGAGGAAACTATAAATATCCAAAGATTGTTTACCCAGGCTGCCATTGGATTCAGCTGCCAACATGGTCCATTGTCTACAGCTGTGTTGATTGATAGAACAAAAGAATATACCCCTGTTACCCATATGTGTCATTTCTCAATATGATGACTTCGGTTCCACCTATATTGACTTATCTCTAGACAATAGGGATATGTAGGATTTTGCACAAATTGGAGCAATGTGGAAGGAGTCAGAAGAGTTAGTGACAGACGGGTACTGAGGATATGGAAAAAGGAAAAACAAAAAACAAAGGAAAAATACAAGGATGTCAAAGGCAGGGCAGCAATAATGATCTAAGGGCCTATGCAAGGAGGAGGTGGACAACTGATACACCAAGAGGGTCAAAGGAGACTGAGGAAATGGGAGAAGTCAGACTTTTAAACTCTTTTTGCCTTTATTGTCCTCTTATCAAATTCAACTTCCTAATCTAGGTCATCTGGACCAGTGTATCCTAACCCTTTTCATATGCAAAGCCATTCTAGATTCCTAATTTTTGCAGCATACACCAGGACTGAATCCAGGAACAAATTTTATTTGGAGGAGGAGGTGGTTATGTATATGCTAGCAGAGAGGACAGGTAGAGAAGAATACTTTTGAAAGATAATGTGACTAGATAATGAAAAGAGAAGTAAAGAGGGGCAGAGAGAATGACATTTGAGAGATTAAGGGGAAGAGAAAAAGAGGAATGAGTGGGAAGAGCAAAAAAAAAAAAAGGAAAACAGAGAGAGATGGAAAAAATGGGGAAAATTTTTTTTTAAAAAGGGCTGGGAATGTGGGATTTTGTTCTGCTTGACTATGCATATTTGTTACAAGGGCTTTGTTTTTCTTTTCTTTTTTTTTTTCCCTCTCCTTCCCCAGGTTGGGAGGATCAGAGAAGATAGGGATTTAAAAAAAAAGAATAAAAGTAATTAAGAAATGAGTCATTGAAGCATCTTATTTTTTTAAATGCAGAAAAGAAAATAGAAGACTAGAAAGAAGCACAAACAAGCAAGACAGCTATAGGCTAAATTTATTATATACTTAAAAAGAAAAGCAAATATAATCATTTGCGGTTTTGTATACCATCCTCTTTTTCTGCTTTACTATGTAATATGGGCAGATCCATTTTATTTGGTGTCTGCTAAGTTAAGAATAAATAATTTTAAAAAGAAAAAAATTATGCTGGGAACCTTTGCTGTGCTTGGCTGGGTAAATAATTCACCACCACTGGATTGACTGGTAGAGTTTGCCACTGGCTTCCTCCTAACAACAAGGTTTGTTGGCTAACACTTGGAGTTGATTTCCTTCCAAGTTTCACCCTTCTCCTTCCTCCCTGCTTGCACACCATCCTCTTCTGCTTTAACTGATGAGTAATAGGTCTGGGAGACTCATCTGAAGAGTGAATCCTATTCCCACTCCCAGCTGTCTCAGAGTTAGTGATTCTAGTTGTCCAGAATGCGTCTTTATTGCTTTATTACAGAGAAAATAAAAGAACAATATTGATTGTACTTAAATTAAGAACTCACCAAAAAAGTTACTACAATGTTCATACTTTTTGACCTGGAGATGTCACAACTAGGTACGTACCTTAAAGAGGTCAATGACAGAAGGATCCCAAATACCCCCCAAATATTTAAAGCAATGCTTTTTGTGGCATCAAAAAACTAGGAACAAAGTCGGTTCCTATTGATTAAGAATTGGCTGAATAAATTGTATATGGATGTAATGGAATATATTCTAAGAAAGGATTGCTATAAGAAATTGAGAGAAATATGGGAAACATAAACCGATGAAGAATGAAGTAATCAGAACCAGGAAAATAACACACAAAACAATTGCAGTAATTTTAAACAGCCTGATAGTACTAGTTGAATATTACAAAACCAACAATTTAACACATTTTTTTAAAATAATATTTTCCCAATTTCATGTAAAGACAATTAACCTTCATTTTTTAAAATTTAGAGTTCTAAATTTTCTCCCTCAGCTTCCCCCCTCTAAGAGAGTAAGCAATTTGATATAGGTTATATATGTGCAATCATATAAAATGTATTTCCATTACTCATGTTGTGAAAGAAACAGACCAAAATAACAAGAATAAAATAAAGAAAAATAGCATGCTTTGATCTTCATTCAGACTCCATCAGTTCTTTCTCTGGAGGTGGATAGCATTTTTTTTATCATGAGTCCTTTCAAATTGTCTTGGATCATTGTTGAAAATAGCTAAATCATTCACAGTTGGTCATCATACAATATTGCGGTATATAACAAAGTGTTAAGAAATTCCTCAGTCAGCCGGATGGTATCATAGGGAATTGGCCATGGGATGAAAGGAATGATCCATGTACCACAACTGGCTACTGCTTTTTAATGGCCACAACCAATCCCTAGAAATTCCCAGTGTCCCATCACTTAATCTTCATCCCATGACCAACACCCCATAATCCTTTCACGTTGAATGAAGAACTTGACAGTTTGTGGTCAAGTTGTTCAAGTAACTCCTATTTCTATTATCAGTTATTTAGGAAAACTACCAAATATCTCTTTTACACTTTTATTCAATTAACCAATCAATGACCATCTGCCACACATGTAGACCAAGAAAAAGAATGAAAAAGTCCCCACCTTCAAGGAGTTTGCAAACTAGTGAGAGAAACAACATATACACATATAGGTAAAGATAAAATGCATGGTAAAGAAATACAAAGTAATTTTTTAATGGAGAGGTACTTGCACCTGAGGGAGGAGATTAAGAATCAGGAAATGAGTTGGGTAAGACATGAGGCTCCAAGGACAAACCTTTCTCCTTTAGATAGAGCAAGAGAAATAGTCCAAGAATACTGGAATATTACATAAGCCTGATGCCAGAATGATGCATGCCCTGTGTCGTTTGGCTTTCCTTAACTGTTTTTCTGTGCTGCTTTGGGGATGGAGAAAGGATTTAGTACATCAGAAAATGGCTATGATGAAAAATAAGGCATCACCAAATAATAATCAGGCCAGTGAACTGTAACTTAGATTATGGATCCTCTGGTAAACAAATTTAGAAACAGACACACATGTCCACTTCTACAGCAGAGTGAGGCTCGTGGTTGGTGTGAAGATGGAAGGGTCCTGAGCTGAGAAGTCACAGGACTCTAGGCCTCAATGCCTATCACTTGCTTTTTTGTTTTTTAATGTTCAGGATTTCATTAGTGTAGGGAATGTCAGTTGAGGAGCCTATGCACATGTTCTGTAACTTTAAGCTTGACATAGTTACGTGAGAGGTCACACAAATTGCCCAGACGATTAATGTGTAGCAAAGGGAGGACTCGAACCCAGGTCTTTCTGACTCCATTATTTGAGGCTGTCATTATGGTAGGAATAATTATATTTTCAGTATGTATGTGTGGGATGTATGTGGTAATATTTAGACTACTATACAAACAGGGTATTATTACTGTTATGTGGCTATTGTAGGTAAATACAGAATTCACTTACAGGTCTCATAACCTTTTCACATTTTTGGTTGGGTTTTTTTTTTTTTTGGAGGTGGGGAAAGGTAAGGCAATTGTGATTAAGTGACTTGCCCTGGGTCATACAGCTAGAAAGTGTCTGAGATGGGAATCAAACTCTGGGCGTCATAAGTCTAAGCCCATCACTGTAATCTTTACACCACTTAAGCTTAGTACAGTCTGGAAAAGCCCATCCCCCTTTGCCTAGGAACCCAGACATTCTTTCTTTATATCTTTTGGCTTGCTGAGGGTCACTCACTCAGCTTGTTGACCATTAAAGAAAGCAAACAAGTTTCAAGGAAAGAAAGTCAGTCCCTGTTAGCTATTTTCCCTCTGTAAATATAGCCCAAATAGCATACCCACCCCTCCCCCAAGAGTGATGGGTCTAGACATCTGCTTATTTCATATATAACATAGGCTGAGGGGCTTCTTTCTGAAATGTTTGCTTGGGGATTCAGTCTTTAATCATAAACAACTAGTCCAGCATGTTTACTCAGAGGAGATTTAAGCATAAATACCTTAAATCATCTTTAAAGTGTTACTCTGTTCTAAGATACATCATCACTGCATACTGCTGCCACATCTGTTCTTCTGTTTGCCTTTCCTGCCCTCCCTCATCTCTCACTCTAGACATCTGCTCTTCCTTAGACCCGCCTTATGCCCATCCTCCTGGGCATGTCAGTTTGTCGAGAGTTCAGCAGCTCCAATTATTCCCCTAGGAGTACACAGGTCAAGCTATTTCCTTGACAAGCATTGAACATTATTAGACCCTACTACGAGCTGTCAGAACTGATTTGTAAGGTGCTGGCATTTTCATTAGAAACTTCTTAGTAGAGAAATCAGATGGAGATGAAAGATTGGCATTAATCTAATCTCTCTAGCAGCCTGGGAATAGCAGTTTGCCTTTATGTCCCTGTAGATTTATTAAAGGATTCTTTCCTTCATAGCTTCTTCACCATGTTCTCTGATAAGATGTTCCTTGCCAAAAAGCAGAAGCAAAATCATCCCGTCAATCAGTGGTTTTGCATGACAACTGGAAATAAGATCAGGGACAACTCAAAAAACAAAACAAAACAAAAAACCACCACACTGGGGAAGGACCAAGCTAGGCTTAGAAGGAGTAGCCAGTACTATGAGGTACATATTTCTGCTGCACCAAGGTCAAACACTCCCTGATAAGTAAATGCCACTACCCTCCTATTTTGGAAGCTGTTTGTTAAGGCACAGACAGAAAATAAAATTTTTCAGTAAAAAGATTGGTTCTGCCATTTTATTTTCATGCATTATATTAATAGGTTCATTAATAAATATGTGCATGACTTTAAAAAACAACTGGCTACGAGTACAATTCATGTACAAGCTTTGTACCATGTTTGTTTTTTAAAATGTTTGGATTTACTAAAATATGTTTTTACAGTAATAGGATACAGCAGTAGGATAAAAATGTTTTATTTTCTGGACACATATGGAAGGTAAAGACCTCTCTTAATTTGAAGATTCTTAATAGAATCCAAAAATCTCATTTCATTTTCCACTGTTATTTAAATATATTGCCCAGAATGAAGTGTGTCTGCCATGTTGTTGACTCAGCCTTTCATTCTGGAGACTTGCAATGTATCATAGATAATTCTGCAAAGTGAGAGGCAGCAAGCCATGGGTTGGTTCAAATTATGAGGGGGAGGGAGGAGATGAGGAAGTATAAAGAAGACCTAGATTCAAGTGTCACCTCTGATATGTACTAGCTGTGAGACCTTGAGCAAGTCATTTAACTCCTCAATTTCCCCTTAAAGTACTCTTTAAGAATACTAACTGTGGAAGAGTTACCGAGCTATATCTGTGGAAAGAATTCCCATACCTTAGAGGACCAAGAAGATTAAGGAAAATAAAAATAATTCTTCAAGCTATTCAAAAGCAAGACCTCGTTGATCTTTAAATAGAACTAATATGAGAACTAATCTGAAGAACTATTACCATCTTAACTTCAATTTTTTTCAAATATAGGAAGGATGAAGTCATGTATGATCACATGAGTATTCTTTTATTTTTTAAGTAATTGGGGTTAAGTAACTTGCTCAAGGTTACATGACCAGTTATTTCTGGGTGTGGTGCTAAGTGTCTGAGCCCAGATTCGATCCTAGGTCATCCCTACTCTGGGGCCGGTGCTCTTACTCGCTGAGCCACCTGGCCACCCCTACTTCTAAAGTTCTTAATTTTTTTCTGTGTCATGGCCCTCTTGGGCAATCTGGTGAAACCTATGGACCCTTCTCAGAAAAATGTTTTTAGGTGCATAAAGTAAAATACATAAGATTACAAAGAAAATCAATTACATTAAAATGCAGTCATTGATTTTTTAAAAAGCTTACAGACCTCATATTGAGAACCCTTAAATTCTAATAGATGGTTTTAAAACCAAAATCTTTGCTTGGCAGCTATAAGTAAGCTTGCCTTATGTGGAGCTTGGGTCTAACATACTGTCTTAGATTGGTTGGCAATTTAAGGACAAATGCAACTTAGTCAATTAGGAAAAATTCTTACCATGACATGCAATAGTGATTTTTTTTCTTCATAAAGCTTAAAGAAGCAAGACTGCTCCTTCTCTTCATTAAGGAAGAAAATTTCTGAGTGATAAAGACAACAAAAAACTTAGATTTCCTTCCCCAAACTCTTGGAAGCAATTTAATATTAAGTTTCCAAAAAACGAATATAGTTCACCATGCCTATGAATGTTTTAGGACAGTCTTCAAGTCCCTATCCAAAACTTACAAAATAAATTATTCTGGGATGGAATGCAATAATTAATTCTATGAGGAAGAGTGTGTGTGTGTGTGGTATTGTCGAAAAACATTCATTGGTCCACAGACCTGCCAATTTTCTCTGTACAGTATACAGTTCATGCTGTTTTAAAATAATCAGAGCTGCTAGTTCGTCCATTCTGTCTTAGGAATCATTTCTAAAGAGTCCTCCCCCAGATGGCTTCCGTTGTTCAATACCAAACGAACAGTAACAACTGTGAAACAGATGTCGGGAAAATTGAGGCATCCAAAGTGATGGTAAATATAGCCCCATCAAGAAGAAGGCATGTACGTAATCCACTCATCTCTAGGTAGGGGTGTTAGTAGATTAAAGAGTACCTTCTGGATCCCATCACATCTTTTAAAATAGTTTGGAGATTTTTAAAATCAGACACAGAAAAATTATGATGTTTCCTGAGCCCAAATGTCATCAAGTCCTCCTGTTAAAATTCTCCTTTAAGGTAAAATGAATGGGAACACTCATTGCCCTGTTAATACAATTTTTATAAGATGATTTGAAGGGGGGAAAGGGGTTGTTCTCTTATTTGATTCTGATGAAAAGCATGTCTTGAAGCCGTTGGACATTGTGGCATGATTCCTTATAAAGTGTTATCATCTGATTAAGTTGAGTATTTTCCAGAATAGACCCAGCAATTCCTATGTATTCTGTAGGCAGAAACAAAAAGTTACACTCACGGATGGCTGCATTTCCTTTCCCTTCAATTATTAATAACAATAACAATAATCTGACACTTATAGCAGCTGCTATGTGTGTTAAGTGCTTTACAATTATTAACTCATCTGATCTTTACCACAGCCCTGGGAGGTAGGTGCTATTATTATCTTCATTTTACAGATGATGATACTGAGGCAAACAGGGGTTAAGTGACTTGGCCAGGGTCACACAGCTAATAAATTCTGAGGTCAGTTTTAAACTCATTCAGTAAACATTAATTAATTGCCTGTTATGTACCAAGCACTGTGCTAAGCACTGGGGGATACAATGAGAGGTAAAAGAGACAGTTCCTGCCCTCAAGGAGCATGCAATCTAACAGGGGAAACAAAAGGCGGAAAAGCATATGCAAAGCAAGCTGTGTGCAGTATAAATGGGAAATAGTCAACAGAGGAAAGATACTGGAATTAGAAGGGGTTAGAGGGAAGACTTCCTGTAAAAGGTGGGCTTTTAGCTAGGATGTAAAGGAAGCCAGGGAGGTCAGTCATCTCCTGACTCCAGGCCCAGTGCCCCATCCACTCTGCCACCTAGCCATCCCCAATAAGTCTTTATTGAGTTTTAAATATATGCCTGAGATCCAACATCACCTGCTACTTATAATGTTCTGATAGGAAAACTTGGAAAGGAATTATGAACTTCACCTTACAATATATGACTGGTAAGAATGATGAACTCAATTCACTTTCATAAACATTTAATTAGACATCTGCTCTGTGCTGGGCTGGCAGGTGTACTCTAGCTTCTCTCTGCCGTTTTTCTCTAGTGTTTGGTCTACAATTTGCAGCATCGTAGGAAAGGCAAGGCAAGAAAGAGTAGGTGTTCAGGCAAGAATCACGTCTTGGGGTATATCTCTAAGCCAGCCAGGGATGGAGAAAGGATGAGAAGGAGAACAGGTTGGATCTAAAAGAGAGGGAAGCTGAGGATAATAGAGCCACAGTTTTATATGCTGTTTTTACTATGTATGTAGAAATGCTTATTGTATCTGGTGTTTGTTAAGTTTAGAATTTTTTTAATTAGAAAAAAATTTTTAACCAACAAAAAATTAGGAGAATTGCTAACATCCCTCTCCCATGTCTCCCATTGCTAGAGTGCAACTGGTGAAAGTTTCCTGGGTTTGGACATGATGGTGATCATGGCAGTGGTAACAGGGAGGAAATTCTTAAAATATCTCATTACCAGAGAAATCGTGCATAAATATGGAGACTCAGAATCAGGGGAAATGAGAAAGGCAAAAGTTACTTAGTTGGAAATAAGGTCCTAGACTGAGAGTTGGAAGGAATCTTAAATGCACTAGAGTCCAACCCTTGGTTCCCACTTCCCCCTCCCCCCCTCACTTTACAAGGAAGGAAACTAAGGCACAGAGAGGTTAAGTGATTTTCCCCAGATCACACCACTGGTATGTGACTGAGGTAGGATTTAAACTCATGCCCACTGTCCTGTCCATTATATTGTTTTTTGTGGAGTCAGTATCCTATGAAGATGATAAGCAGATAAGGCTCAGAACTAGTGATCTGATCTAGTCAAAAATTTCCATTTAACCCAGAAAAGATACCATCTGATGAGGTAGTAGGATCCTGGAAAATATTGGGTCTGGTCTCAGTTTATGAAACAATTTTGCATCTTCATGTTTCTTGGGTATAGCTGAAAGGAGTAGAGATCTAGCTTCATTTGGGCATGGCAAGTGGGGGAAAAGTTACAACTCACGAGAATCTACCTAGATCGGTTCTGTCTGTCTCTTGTCACAATTATCGCCTAAGTATCCTCCCACCCCGACCACCACCTCTACTTTATCAGTCTGGAGCCCCAGGAAGAAGTGAGCATTCTCATACTCAGTATGTAACTCGCTTAAGAAGCTGGGCAGAGTGTACAATGTATCAGGAATTTCAGGTTACAAGTTAGGTAGTTGGAGACTCATTAGGTATCTGCTTTGATTAGTGGAAATTTTTTTTTTGGTGCATAGGAGCATTTCCTTGGATGTAGAGAATGTAAAAGTGATGTTAAAGCAAAACTTGATTGCTCAAATTCACTCTTCCCCATTGTCTCTCTTAAAAAGTGTCAATAAATTCTGAAGAAGGGGGCCTTCCATCCTAAAATTAAATTGAATTTAACACAAATATTGTGTTTACTCTGTACAAGGCACTCTGCAAGGTGCAGAGACAAAACCTAAGCAGTCCCTGCCCTCAAAGACCTTGCATATAGTCTACCCTTAAGTCACAAAATTAATAAGGTCAAGTCTGTTTGCACATTAAATAGAGTGATGGACTTGGATTCAGAAAAATCTGAGGTCAAATCCCACCTCAGACACAAGCTGTGTGGCTCTGGGCCAATCACTTAACCTCTCTCAGTCTTAGTTTCCTCATCTGTAAAATGAAGACACTTTCCTCATAGGATTATTGTGAGGATCAAATCAGATAGCATAGGTAAAGGGTTTTGCAAGCCTTAAAGTATTAAAGCTAGCTATTTTTCTTGATTATATATTATATTTTTCTGTTTTAAGTTTATATCATTCATGATTTATCCTGCTACTGCTGAAATCTTTGCAGTAGTACAAAGACTTGTTGATAATAATTATTTATTGGTCTGGAAAAAGAGATGATGGGATGCTTCATATGATTTGAAGAAGTACATTTGGTTTTGGGTTCCTGAATTAGATACAAAATTCTATCAGTAGTTACAATCCAAACGTTAGTTTAGTCACTTCATTTGTGGACTTCCAATTTCCTGGTGATTAAAAAATAACTTAGTACTTAGTGAAATACAGTGATTGTGAAAAGCAATGCATAATATCTTGCTTTCTCTTTTCACTTCTTTATCTAGGAAAATATTTAATTCTCTTGATGTTTTTCCTGTTCCACTGGTTAGGTTAAATATGTCATCCCAATTCCTACTGACTAGGGCTTAAAGAGGTCTTTGCCACCCCTTCTACCAACTGCATTTTGACAGTCATTTTCCACAGAGCCTGAATTATTGAAATGACTTTCTATTTGTTCTCCTGCTTACATTCTCTTCCTTCTATCACTTTCCTTACAGCTTCAAAATGGATATTTCGTGGTTTATCCCAACAATAAAATACAAATGTGCCTCTTTGGAATTTTAAGCCTTTCACACTCTGGCTCTTCTTTCTAGAATGATCTCACATTATTCCCCATCATACACTCTTCGTTTAAACTAAACCAACCCACTTAATGTTCCCCAAATTCAATCATCCATCTCTCAGTCCCAAGTCTCTGTATAGGTGAGCCTCTTCATTTTGATCACCCTCCTTACTCCTGCCTTCTAGAGTCACTGACTTCCTTTGAAGCAAACTTTGGGTAGTGACTCCTACATGGACACCAAAGATAAATGTTTATTGCAATATTTTATACGTATTTTATGCTGTATTTATTATACATGTTGCATACATACTGCATGTATATATTTATATTGTGTGTATGCACATACATATGTGTATATATGTATATCTATATATTTGTGTGTAGGTATACACACACATATATCTGTGTATATATTTTGGGCCAATAGAATATAAGCACTTTGATGGCAAGGACTCAAGAATTTGTATCTCTAGATAGATGTATCATAGAGCCTTGTCCTAACTTATGGTAGATACTAAGTAAATGCTTGTTGAATTGTAAAGAAACTCTGGGCCCTTCTTCTAACACTTAAAAAAAATCTCCTAAATTTTCCCCTCTATTTCACTCAGAATCAGTTCATATAATTCTTTCCAAATTTACCTGCATTTTTTCATATTTGCTGTTTCTTACAATGCAGTAATATTCTAGCTAGGTGGCACAGTGACACACTAGACCCGGAGTCAGGAAGATTTGAGTTCAGATCTAGCCTCAGACTTTTATTTGGTCCAACTTTTATTAGCTGTGTGACCCTTGGTAAATCCTCATGTGTAAGAGGGAGACGTTACGTCTTAGGGTTTTTGTGCAAACCATAAAGCACTATATTAATGCTGCTATTGTTATTATTATTATATTAATATACCATAACTTGTTTATCCATTCCCTAATCAATGGTCATCTACTTTGTTTACAATTCTTTGCTACCACAAAAATACTGCTATAAATATTTTAGTGCGTATAGGGACTTTCTTCTTGTCAATGGTATGCTTAGGGGGTATATATGCTTGGTAGTCAATGAGTATGATCATTTTAGTCACTTTATTTATATACTTCCAAAATGTATTCCAAAGGGGTTATACTAATTTCAACAGCAATATTTATCTTCCTATAGCCCTTCCAAAACTGACTATTGGCACCTTTTTTTCATCTTTGCCATTTGGGGTTGTGGTGGTATAAAACAAAACTTCAGGGTTCTTTTTTTTTTTTTAATAAGCAATCAGGGTTAAGTAACTTGCTCAAGGTTACACGGCCAGTTATTTCTGGGTGTGGTGCTAAGTATCTGAGCCCAGATTTGATCCCCAGGTCATCCTGACACAGGGGCTGGTGCTCATACTTGCTGAGCCACCTGGCCGCCCCTTCAGGGTTCTTTTTAGTTGCATCTCTTTTTACTAATGATTTGGATCATTCTCTCATATAATTGTTAATAACATAATTCTTCTTTCAAGAACTATTCATTCATTTCCTATGACTACTTATCTATTGAAGAATATTTTTGGTCATATCTATAAATACATATATGTTAGTTGTCGATATATCTTGGATAGCAAACTCTTATCTGAGAAATCTCAAAGATTTTATCTCCCTTTAGATCTTTATCTCTTCTTATCCTAGATACATTAATTTTGTTTGGGTTTGCCAATGCTTTTCACTAATCCCTTTTTGAGAGCATGTGGTATGGAACCTTTTGGGCCAGGCTGCTGCTTGGAAAAGGCATGCCCCTAATTTTTAAGTCCCGGTGTAACTTGGACATAGCTGCCCAGTGGAGAGTGAGCCTGAGATGTATTTGGAGGGAACAAAGAACCTACTCTGTACTGTGGAAAAGGAGCCAAAAATCAGTTTGTATAATCTTGGAAGCCAGAAAAGAGGTGGGGATTTCCTTTCAGCCCCACCCTGTCTGAACATGCAACTTTCAAGACTCAATCTTCACTCTTCTGCCCACAAAATACATGTGTATCAGAGACTCTTAGAACTTAAAGGGATTTGGGAGGATCACCAGGTTTAGCCTCCTGCTTTCTTGAAGGTGAACATTTAAACCAGGGGTGGGGATGCTGGGATCCCTGAAGCTATTATTCGTGGCTTGCT